>NC_060271.1:50754237-50885850 GCF_021613505.1 Equus quagga
TGAAATGACCTTAACATGGGATCTGAGAGGATCTGAGCAGTGCAGGAGGCGCACTGCAGTGCATACTTGTGCTGTCCCGCCTGTATCCCTTCAACATTCCATTCTCATTGAGGGTTTCTTCCTGCAAGCACATAAAATCTCCTGACTGAAAAATTCTTCAGTGAAGGGAACATATTTGACTTATATACAACGCAGGCCAGAATTATAGGGAATTAATAGTTCCAGGCACATCCTTCAAACAGTGACAAAAAGCAGTAGGTGTATACTTGCCCTGGGTTTCTCGCCTTTTGAGAAGGCCATCTGTTGGCATATTCTACACTATATCTCAGAGATTTTCCATGGGACTTTCTCCAGATGCTGATAGTGGTAACCTGCTCAGTAATGATTCCTGTATGTTTTTCCTTGTTTCCTTTCACATTGTCCGAGTAGTGCTTTCTGGGATCATCTTTCAAAAAATGACTTGCACTCATATCTTTGTCTCAAGGTAGATTTCTAAGGGAACCCAACTTGAGACAATCACCATTTGCCGCTGCGTGTCCCAGATTTTGATTCGTATAACCAATGCTCTCTATACTGATTGAGGGCTATACATATTAATAGAAACTGGTGATGGTCCAGTCACAATTGCTGAATGCTGCCTTAGTCTCTGAGTTTCTGTGTTGTCAAGTTCACTTGCCTTCAATCCAGGCTCCACGCTCTCCTACCTCACCACGCTTCATCTCAGGCCATAGTACTGGATTCCTATCTTTCTTCAGCCCTGGACTAGTTGCCCTGATGAGCACTCCAGTCTTCTCTAAGACTGCAGTCCTTCTGTCTTAGTCAGTTCGGGCTGCTACAGCAAAGTACCACAGACTGAGCAGCTTCTAAACAACAGAAATTTAATTTCTCACAGTTCTGGAGGCTGGAAGCCAGAGATCAGGGTGCCAGCATGGTAGGGTTCTGGTGAGAACTCTCTTGTGGGTCACAGACTGCTGACTTGTCTTATCCTCACATGGAAGAAAGAGAGTGAGCTCTTCTTATAAGGGCACTGATTCCATTCATGAGGGTTCCACTCCCATGACTTAACAACCTCCCAAAGGCTCCGCCTCCAAATACCATCGCACTGGATGATGACTAGATTTCAACATATGAATTTTGGGGAGATACAGACATTAAGTTCATAACACCTTCTCTGAAGAGCCATGTAGTGAAGGCTCTGATGCCTCCTGTTACTGCTGCTAATTTTCCTCCCTTCACTGGATTGTAGTCTCAAGCCTCTGACACCTATGCGTGTATTTTCCAGACGGTATTCATTCTTCCACCTGACTAGGTGTGCAGTTCCCTGCCCAAATACCTGACCATTGTCTTCTATCCTCCTCCTGGATGTCAAGTGCTCACTTAGAAATTGTTGTGAAGATCATTGGGTTCCCCACGGAGGGACACTGTACTTCTACTACCTGGATATCCTGCAGCTGGGTGGGATCTCCCACCTCTCTCTCATTCTAGTATTTAGTTGATCAACCCAGATACTCTCTACTACCAGTCCATGGTTTACAAAGATAAACTATAACACTGCTGCCACTGGAAATACCAACATAAGAGTAACCCAAGAGATTTCTCTTTCACAAAGTCTTATAAGTTTCTTTTAATTTATAAAAAGTTTCTTTTCATCTTATAAGTAATTTAACTCTCCTTTGAATTATTTATATTATTTTGTGAAGTTTTTCCTTTATGGCTTGATTTATAGTTATTCTTGTATGAATCTATTTTTTTAATATTTTATACACTTTTCATTTAGTCCTATGATCCATGTTGAGTTAATTTTTGTGTTTACTATGAGTTAAGGGTTAGTGTTCTTTTTTTCCCCCCAAAAGATATCGAGTAGCTCACCACTAAAATTTGCTGAAAAACTTTCCACATTGAATTTCCTTGGCATCTTTGTAGAAAATCATTTAACTGTAATAAATCATCAGTCACTTGAAGGTAGTTTTGTCTAAATTTTACTTGCGTTCTTTCCAGCATCCAGTCTGATGTGCTAAATGTAGAGGGTGTTCAAGAAAATAGTGTATGGGCAAGAAACATTTGTCAAAATTATATACATCTATGATTTTGCTTGACTTTATGATCAGAACAACCCATTTGATCATTCTTTAACCCTGTGCCAGTGCTGCCCTGTGCTCCCATGCCCTGTGATTTGTCTCTGGACACCTTGACAGCACCCATTGCTACCATGTCTCATCCAGGAAGATCTCTACTTGACTGGAAGTATTCTCAGCTCTGACAGTAATGAGTGCCTATAGTTGTCTGCTTTTTGGAAAGCTGCTGTGCCGTGGAATCTTTGTTCACCCTCTGAGTCTCGCTTCTCCCAGGCTACATGAGAGTTACTGTTTGAGAATCTGATTCTCTGCACCTTTACGTTTTCATACTGAAGCAAATCCCTTTTCTTTCATGCTTCTGACTCGAATCTTTCCAAAGCACTAGATTAGAACAACCCTCTTTCATTATTTCTTCAAAATGAGTAATGGAAACTTTGAATACCATTTTTGGTGTCTTCTAACTACACAAAGTGGCTGCAACTAAACTCACGGCTTTCTCAATACTCCTGGAACATTGTTTACTATATTTCTTTCTCTAAATTTGAACGACTTTATTCTAGAAAGCTGTTATAAGTAACAGTGGAGAAAAATGGTAGGGAAAATACATAAAATACAGAAAATACTTCATTTGCCTTCTCTCAGATTGAGAGCTGTGTAACAAGAGACTACGAAAGTTATTTGATAAGTAGTATCGAATTAGACACATTAAATTATCAGGCGCAGATAAATATAAGTCTGACAAGTGTGGCAAATTCGATTGAACTAACTAAATGGAACTCTCAGCAATGTTCTGTAGGTTTCAGAGTAAAGGTTTTTAAGTCTTTCATTAGGTATTTTTCTAGATACTGTTAAAATGGAATTTTCAAATTTCATTTTTTTATTGTTTGCTGCTAATGTAACATACTCTAGTTTCTATTTGCTAACCTCAGGTTCTGTATCCTGCTAAATTTACTGTTAGTTTCTTTAGGTGTTTTGTTGATTTCTGAAGATTTACTGTGTAAACAAACATGTTATTTACAAATAGATACAGCCTTATGTCTTATATCTGAATCTTCATAATCTTTTTTTGGTCTTATTGTACTGCCTTGGAGTTTGGTACAATGTTAAATATTTAAGTGGAAATGGTGGTCATTCCTAACCTGTTTCCAATCATAGGGAGCAAACGTTCGATATTTCAACATTACATATCATGGGACTAAAGGTGTTTTTTTTGTAGTTGCTGTTTAGCAATTTGAGTAAGTTGTATTCTAGTCCTAGTTTCCTGAGGGGGGGAAATTCAAGTTTACATTTAAATGGCTGATTGAATTTAGTCAACACTTTCTCTGTATGTATGCAATTATCATATTTTTCTCCTTTATTCCTGTTAACGTGCTAAATTTGTTGATTAACAATCAATACTCAAAAAATCTTGCATTGCACTTATAAACCCGGCTTTATGATATTTCATCCTTTTTATGTATTCCTGGATTTATTTTGATAATATCTTGTTGAGAATTTTTATGATACATTTATGAGGGGTATTGGTCTCTAGTTTTGTCCATTTAATTTAAATTCTAGAATTTGCATTAAATTGTTTATAATTTATTCCTATTCTTTTAATGTCTCCAGGAGCTGTAGTGATCACTTTTCTTTTGTTTCTAATATTGGCAATTTGTGTTTTCTCTCTGTCTTATTTTCTTCATGACTCTACCTAGGTGTTGTAAATTTTGTCCATCTTTTCAAAGAATCAAATTTTGGCTTTGTCAATTTTCTCTCTTGTATGATTTTCTTTTTACTTGATTTTAGATCTTATTTTTATTTATTCGTTTTTTTCCTAAGTTACCTGGGGCTATGGGTTCTTTTAAAATCATTTTTTCCATATCCCTTATTTAGATTGGATACTTTTTGTTGATCTGTTTTTTCCTCTATCTCCATTCTTCTGTTAAACACATTCAGTGAACTTTTTTCAGCTATTGTAATCTCATGTTCTAAAACTCTCTTTGGCTCTTGTAAACATTTTCTTTTTTTCCCTACTGAGACTTTTTATCTTTTTATTCAATATATATAAAATGTTAAAAATATGCCTAGCTATATACTCATACAATACATGTTATACAATATATACGTTCTATATAAAATATGTATGTGCTATATACACACCAGTGAGTGTATGTATGTATATGTCGTTTTTACCTTTTTGAGCATAGTTTTAATAGCTGCTTTAAAGTCTTTGTCTGATAATTACAACATTCGATTGATTTAGTATATTAATTAATTGGCTTTTCTTCTAAAATAGTTTTATAATTTTCCATTATAAAATTATACTTGTATATGAAGTAGTTCCAGATTGCATTCTTGATGTTGTAAATGTTGTAAATATGGAAATTCTGGATTTTCTCATTGCTCTGAAGAATACTGACGTCTTGTTTTAGAAGAGAGTTAACTTAGATTCAAACTGCACCCTTTCACAACTGTGGTGGGCTACAGCTCAGTTCTCAGTTCGGGTCTTCATGCCTTAGCT
The DNA here is from genome assembly GCF_021613505.1 of Equus quagga. NCBI lineage: Eukaryota > Metazoa > Chordata > Mammalia > Perissodactyla > Equidae > Equus > Equus quagga. The sequence continues at coordinate 50,758,813 of NC_060271.1, forward strand.
GCAAATCACTTTCAGTTTTCCCTACCCATGCATAGTTTAGGAATCTGAGAGATTTGGGCTGAGTTTAAAACATATTTGGGATTTATTTTTCCTCCAGATCTCTCTGTTCTGACGCTGCCACATAACTCTCTGGTGGACCAGGCTGCCCTGATTCCTTACCCTGGCTCCTTCAGCCATAAAGACAGTGGGTTTTGCATTGAAACTTTAGATGACATTATGCTGCCACCATGGTGACTGTGTCTGCCCAAAGGGCAAAGCTGTGCTCTGACAATTGCTTGCTCCAAATTTAGACTTCCCTCCAAATCTGTCTTTTTAAAATTATTTTATTGAGACCTTATTGTTTTATAACATTGTGTAAATTTCCAGTGTACATTATTATATTTCAGCTTCTGTATAGACTGCATTGTGCTGCCCCTCAATAGTCTAGTTTTTATCTGTCACCATATGTATGTACCCCTTTACCTCTTTTGCCCTCTCCCACTCCCTTCCCCTCTAGTAACCATGAATCTTTTCTCCTTATCTATGTGTTTGCTTGTTTATCTCCTACATATGAGTGAAATCATGAGGTATTTATCTTTCTCTGTCTGACTTATTTCCCTTAGCGTAGTACTGTCAAGATCCATCCATGTGGTCACAAATGGCATAATTTTGTCTTTTTTATGAGTCAGTAGTATTCTGTTGTATATATATACCACATCTTCTTTATCCATTCATCCATTGATGGACACTTGGGTTGCTTCCAAGTCTTTGCTATTGTGAATAATGCTTTGATTAACATAGGGATGCATATATCTTTTTGAATTAGTAATTTCATATTCTTTGGATAAATACACAGAAGTGAAATAGCTGGTTTATATGGTATTTCTATTTTTAATTTTTTGAGAAATCTCCATACTGTTTTCCATAGTGGCTGCACCAGTTTGTATTCTCACCAGTAGTGTATGAGGGTTCCCTTTTCTCTACATCCTCTCCAACATTTGTTATTTTTTGTCCTGTTAATTATAGCCATTCTGATGGATCTGAGGTGATATCTGCATGGCAAAGGAAACTATGAATATAATGAAAAGACAGCCCACCAATTGGGAGAAAATATTTGCAAATCATATATCCAACAATAGGTTAATTTCCAAAATATATGAAGAACTTATACAACTCAACAACAAGAAAATAAACAACCCGATCAAAAACCGGGCAGAGAATATGAACATTTTCCCAAAGAAGATATACAGATGGACAACAGGTGCAGAAAAAAATGTCCAACATCACTAATGATTAGGGAAATGCAAATCAAAGCTATAAAGTCTGTGTTTTCTAAAAGCCAGAGTCCAGATTCCTGAGGTAGTTGCTTTTCTGTATTTTGTTTAGAGTTAAGCTGTTATTTGTGGAAGGATCAGTGAGACAGGCACACACTCTTCCGTAGGGTTGGTTTCTAACTATACTCAGATTGCTCTTTCTCAGTCTCTTCTCAGCAGCTTCTACTGTCCTCTGTGTCGTTGTGTTTTGCCCTTGCCTGGAGCCTCCATTCTCTCTTCCCATTGCTGCCTGCTGACCACCTTGCTGCAGGGATTCACAATTATTTGTATTTTCTAGAAAGGATGCACTCAGTCCAAAATATTAATGAGGCATATGGAATTTAATCAAAGAGTTTGAAGATTTTGTAGGTGAAATTGGGGAAGCACAAGTATCGTAGATTGCTTAATAAACTTAACGCTCCTCCTTTGACATATTTCCCCTCCCAGTTTCCCTCTTTGACACTGCCATTAGGCCTCTCTTTCTAAATGTCCCCATTCAGATCTTCCCTTAAGCATTCTTTCCTCTAGCTTCTGAACGCCACTCTTGCCACTCAATACTTGTCTATTTCTTTTACAATTTTAATGGAAAACATCCAACATATGGAAAAGTAGAGAGAATACTGTGATGGACCCCATATATGCATCTCCCAACATCAACAATTATTATTCATGACCAGTCTTTAATTTATAACCCCATTTCCTTCCCTGCTCACACCAGCTTTTGTTGAGCAAACTCAAGACATCACATCATTTTATTCATAAAAATTTCAGTATGTTTCTTTAAAGAACTCTTTTTAAAAACTAGCTACAATATTATTACCACACCACAAAAGAGAAACAATAATTCCTTATTATTGTCAAATATCCATTACTTGGTATTCAGAGTCCCCTGAATGTCTCATAAATATTTAAAGTTCGTCTTAATCACGATCTAAATAAGGTCTATAGATTGCAACTAATTATTAATTTTTTTTCACTATTTGAGAAAGTTTGTATTTTTGTTCTAATGTTTACATTAATCTTAATACTATTTATTGAAACTGTTGTTGTCTTCCTTAGCGTCTATAGCCTGTGGGCTCCATACTACAATCAATATTAATATTAAATTGTAATCTCATTTTTTTCTCCTTTCCTGCCTCTTCTCACTCTTCTCCCACAAATTTCTCCAAACTGTTCTTTGCACAGTCTGTCTTTCCTGACAATGCCTTGTCATTAGGACCTTACTTATTGCCTAATTCCAGTCTTATTGACATTTACAGCCTCTGTATCCTGCTCCTTCCTGGTCCTGTTTTCTAATTTCCAAGCTAATACCCAGTTAATCTAACAGAGGACAAAGTTATGACTCTAAAAACAGTATTTAAAGAGCATCTTAAGCCAGTACTTCTCAAACTGGAGTATGGCCATTTAATATAAGCTATCTGAATTCACAGGATAAATATATTCATCTTCATGAAATGTTAAGATTACTTTGCAATGAATAATTTTTTAAATGACATATATTTTATAGATTTATTGTATATTTATGACTATATTATAGAGTATCATCAATTTATATTAAATTTTAAGGTCAATCATGAAACTAAATAAGAATTTATGCTGGTAGTAGATATGGTTGCATTATTTCTGCTATTAGTTGTGCTTTTATTAAGAAGTTTGACTTATTTTTATTTTGTTTCAGCTTTATTGAGATATAATTGACATATAACATTGTGTAAGTTTAAGGTGTACCATGTGATAATTTAATACATGTATGTATTGCAAAATGATTACCACGATAAGGTTAATTAACACATCCATCACCTCACATAACTACAATTTTCTTTCTGGTGAGGGGAACACTTAAGATCTACTCTCCTAGGAACTTTCGAGTATATAATACAGTGTCGTTAACTATAGTTGCCATGCTGTACATTATATCTCCAGAATTTATTCATCTTATAACTGGAAGTTTGTACTCTGTGACCAACTTCTCCCCATTTCCCTCACTTTCCTGTTCCTGGCAATCACCATCCTACTCTTTGTTTCTATGAAATTGGCTTTTTTTTTTAAGTTTCCACATATAAGTCAGATCATACTGTATTTGTCTTTCTGTGCCTGACATTTCATTTAAGAGAAGTTTGTCTTAAACTCAAAGAGTGACTCTGAATATGAGAATTTCTTTTGCAGTGATGGGCTATATAAAGATGTTTTGGCACACAGGATTTTGTGGTGACCTTCAAATCACAAGGCATATTTATCCTGTTTCTTTAGTATGTTATTAAACTCAAAATGATTGTTGGTCAACCACATCCAACACGGCTGATAAACGCGTATTTATGTGACAGTAAATTCAAATCTTTAAATTCCCAGTGATATTTAACTGAACAATACAAACTATCTGCTGATATATCTCCCTGTGGCCAGTTTGTAACTTTATATACACATAAAAATTGCTTTTCTTTATTAAAAATTAACGAGATTCTGGCTAGATAGAAGTCATGTTATTCTTGGCTCTTTGACATTTAAGGACCTTAGTTTAAATTCAGGAAGTACTTCTACCTGCTTTGAAGGCTCATCTTTCATTCTGCTTTCTGTTTTCTGGTCATACATGACTACATATCATTTATTTTTATTTCTATATACCTCTCTCTCTGTCTTGAATTCCTACACATTCATAAGCATGAGGAAAATTTAAAGTCTGGAACCAAAAGTCACTTTCTCTGTGTGGCATTCCTTAATTTCCCCCAAAAGGAATGAATTGCCCTCCCTCTGTGTTTCCTGTGGGAGCTTTTCATTCTATTGGCATAACAGTGTGGCACATGTGTCCTGGAGGTACGCTTGGATTTGCATCTCTGTGTTATCACTTACTAACTGTTCACTATCGAACCAGTTACAAAACCTTTGTAAATCTTTGCTTCCTCATCTGTGAAATGGAGATAATAATGCTGCCTATTCTATAGAGTAGTTGTGAGGCTTAAATGAGATAATGTATTTGGATTGCTTATCCTAACTCTTGACCCATAATATGTATTTGGTATGTGCTAGTTGTTGTTGTTATTATTAAATTGGGGTATAGTTAATGATACATTCCTTCAGTATCCTCCCCAGATTATGAATTCTTTGGGAGCAAGAACCATTTCTTAATCAATTGATCAAATCATTATCCAACACATAGCCCTGCACATAGTTGGATAGTAGGTGTTTAGTAGATTTTGCCACATAAATTAACAAACTACTTTATGACTAGTTATTACTGTTCTATTCAACTTAGTTCATCACATTATTAAAATAATTTTCTTAGCAACTCTTGGTAATATCGTAGCATATTATTTGGGTTTAATGTATCTATTTTATTCATGAATAACATTCTGACATTTTAGGATTGCTGTGAAACTGGAAAATATAGTCATGTGCCGCATAACGACATTTTGGTCAACAAAGGACTGCATATACGATGGTGGTTCCATAAGATTAGTATCGTACAGCCTAAGTGTATAGTAGGCTATACCATCTAGGTTTGTGCCAGTGCACTCTATGATGTTCGCACAATGATGAAATCACCTATTGACTCCTTTCTCAGAATGTATCCCCCATTGTTAGGTGATGCATGACTGTAATTACAGGGATTTGATTTTTTAAATACTTAAAAAGACTTTTAAACAAGAAAAAGAAAACACTTACAGGTAATTATAATTTCAACTAGGAAATGAATGGTGAGATCCCGTTTACTCAGTGGTTAGCAGAGAGAATTAGAGGTTTATACAACCAGTAAAATGGCTGGGGGAGGAAATGTCTTTTTAAAAAAGAGAGTCATGGGAAAAACACAGACCATCATCCCAGCTTCTGAAGCACCAAGGTGAGGGATTCTTAAGAGAAGCTTTGGAAGCCAAGGGAAGCTACTATCAATGATTTGTGATGTGTTCCCTTTGGAGAGTAAAGGCTTCTCCTTCTCTTCTGCTTTCCAAATATTATATATGTACCTTTTACTGACTAATTCTGAAGGCCAAGGAATTCTGGGAAATGAAGTTCCAGCTTTCTCTCCTGAAATGCAGAAGTCAATGCACTGCGAACTTATATCAGATAATTCACATTCAACACATTTTCTAGAGTAAAAAAAGGTGAAATGGAAAGTTAAATATTTGAGAGTAATGAATTATCCTGTGGAAGGTTATAATTTGTTGCCAAGTGGGTTCAATTTGTTTTTCCATGGACCAGCCTCTTTCCACTTATATTTTAGGTGTCCCTATTCCCCGCTGACTCCTAGGGCATGCTCACTGCTCAGAGAATACCTGGCTGATAGATTTATGACATTGTGATTTAAAATGCTGCCCATTAGTGGCAATTTTCCATATTTGCATGTCAAAATAAAAAGTGTCTATCTTATCCCAAATGTGTAGTATTTTGAGAGCAGAGGGTAACTACATAGTACCAATTACTGTCAAATTTTTCCACAGTTTCTTGAATTTTTCTTCTCATTGTCACCAACACTACACACCTAGTCTGCGCAATCATCAGCCTGGACTGCTCTTGAAATCTTTTAACTTGTGTACATGTGTCTACGCTCTATATACACATCTGTGAGAGTAAATTTTTCAATATGAAAATCTTATCACCTCACTTTTAAGCTTAAAATAATCTTTCAATGTATTTCCATTTGAAAAAAATAAAATGAAGTTAGTGTTTTCAGATTATAAAATTAACACAAATTATTAAAAATATATGAAATTATGAAGGAAAAAATGAAAATTCTATTACAAAAATGGCCATTGCTAAAACTGTAGTGTATATATTTTTAGTTTTTTTTATGTTTACACTAACATATGCTCATATTTCCAAATTAGATAATAGTTAACATACTCCTTGGGAAAGTCAACCTACTTTTTTAAACTTAGAAATTCATTACGAACATTTTCTGTGTCAATACTTATACGATTAATATAACAGTGTTTGATGGTTAGTACCTCATGCTGTCAGATCATAGAGTCATCTGTATTTTTGTCACTTAAACAACACTTTGAGTCGCGTATGTAAATGTACAAAGTGATGAATGAACATGGTGTTGAGGAATTGTTGGTAATGTGCACGTAACTTTGCGTGTTTTATGGAAGGTAGGATTAGGATATTGATAAAACTAGAAAAATAAGTTGCAACTGAAGAGTGAAAAGTCTGTTTGTTGTAAAATTGAAGACTATCAAAAAGATTGAGTTTGATTTATGTTAATTCTGGGTGTAATTTTTCCTCAATAATGTGTGTGCAATTTTTTTCATGAAATTTACTCTTGTTTTGAGTTTCTTATAATTGTATTCATGTAAACTTTTTATGGAGATGCAATTGATATAAAATAAAATTAACCATTTTAAAGTGTACAATTCATTGGCATTTATCGCATTGACGACGTTATGCAACCATCACTTACATCAAGTTCTGAAACGTTTTCATCATCGCAAAAGAAAGCTCCAAATGCATTAAGCAGTTGATTCCCCTATTCCCTGATCCCCAGTCCTTGGAAACTACCAGTTTGCTTTCTGTCTCTGTGGATTTACCTATTCTAGATATTTCACATAAATGGAATCATATGATAGGTGACCTTTCGTGTCTGACTTTTTTCACTTAGCATAATGTTTCTCAGGCTCATTCATATTGTAGCATATATCAGTACTTGGTTAATTTTTATGGATGAATAGTATTTCATTGTATGTATAAACCACATTTTGCTTATCCATTCACCTGTTGAGTGGAACTGCTGGATCATATGGCAATTCTGTGTTTACGTTTTTGAGGGGCCACTAAGCTGTTTTGCACAGTAGCTGTAACATTTTACATTCATACCAGCAATGTACAAGGGTTCCAATTTCTCCATAGCCTTGGGTTATCCCCCCAACACCTTTGTAAATTATAGCCATCCTAGTGGTGCAAAGTGTATCTCACTGTGGTTTTTATTTTTATTTTCCTAATGATTAATGATGTTGAGCATCTTTGCAAGTGCTTAGTAGCCATTTATATATCTTCCTTAGAGAAACGTCTGTTCCAGTACTTTGCCTATTTTCTAATAGGGTTGTTTGTATTTTGCAGTTGAATTCTAAGAGTTCTTTCTATATTCTGCATATTAGGCCCTTATCAAATATGCAAATTGCAAATATTCTCTCCCATTCTGTAGGGTGTCTTTCACTTCATGTTCTTTGATTCACAAAAGTTTTAAATTTTGATGCAGTCAAATCTATCTATTTTTTCTATTGTTGCTTTTGATTTTTGGCGTCATATGAAGAATCCATGCCAATCTAGATTCACTGTTACGTTTTCTTCTAAGAGTTAAATAGTTTTAGCTCTTGCATTTGGGTCATTGATCCATTTTTAGTTAATTTTTATATATAGTGAGAGGTAGGATATAAATTCATTCTTTTGCATGTGGATAATCAGTTGTCCCAGCACAATTTATTGAAGAGATTATTCTTTATTCATTGAATGATTTTAGCAACCTTGTCTAAGTCATTTGGTTATCGCTGGGTTTTGGGTTTATTTCTGGACTCTCAGTTTTATTCCAATGGTCTATATGACTAGCTTTATGCCAGTAGCACACTATTTGATCATTGTTACTTTGTGGTAAGTTTTTAAAGCAGGAAGTGCGAATCCGCCATTTTGGTTCTTCTTTTCCAAAAGTATTTTGGCTCTTTGGGGCCCTTTGCAATCCCATAGGAATTTGAGGATTGGCTTTTTCTTTCTGCAAAAAAAAAAAAAAAAGGAATTTTGATTGAATCTGTAGATTTCTTAGGGTGGAATTGTAATCTTAACAATATTAAGTCTTCCAAAACATAGACACCAGATGCCTTTACATTATTTTGATCTTCTTTAATTTATTTCAGCCTGGCTTTGTAATTTTCAGTGGACAAGTTGTTCACTTCCTTGGTTAAATTTATTCCTAGATATTTTATTCTTTTGGATGTTACTGTAAATGCAAGTGTTTTCTTAATTCCTTTTTCCAATTGTTCATTGCTAGTGTACAGAAATACAACTGATTTTGCATGTAGATCTTGTGTGCTGTAAATTTGCTTAATTTATTTATTAGCTCTAACAGTTTCTTTATGGATTAAAGGATTTTCTAGATATAAGCAGAAGACATCTGTAAATAGGGATATTTCTACTTTTTCCTTTTTAATTTGGATGCCTTTTTGTTTGTTTTGTTTTCTGGCAAAAGCAATCTTGTCTTGTACCTGATCTTAGGGGGAAATTTTTCAGGTTTCCAACATTGAATATGAAGTTGGTTGTGGATTTTTCATAAATGTCCTTTACCAGGTTGAGGAAGTTCTCCTCTATTCCTAGTTTGTTATGTGTATTTATCATAAAAGATTGCAGGATTTTGCCAAGTTCTTTTTCTGTTTCAATTGAGATGATTCTACCTTTTTCCTCTTAATTCTATTAATGTGGTATATTATGTTGATTGATTTTCATGTGGTGAACCACCCTAGCACTCATGGGATAACTCATACTTGGTCAATGTGGTGAACTGAATGTTTGTGTGCCCTCAGCCCCCTAAATTCACCTGTTAAAACCCTAATCCCAATATGTTGGTATTTGGAGATGGGGCCTTTGGGAGTTAGGTCATGAGGGTGGAGCCCTCATGAATGGGGTTATTGCCCTTAGAAAAGGACATCAGAAAGCTTGCTTTCTCTCTTTTTCTTCTCTCCACTATGTGTGGATACAACAAAAGATAGCCATCTGCAAATCAAGGAGCAGACTTTCACCAAAAACCTGAACCTGATGGCATCCTGATCTCAGACTTCCAACCTCAACCTTTATGGTATTTTGTTATACCGGCTCAAGCTGACTAAGATAGTCGTGGTGTTAATGCTTTTAACATACTGCTGGATTTGCTTTGCTAGTATTTTATTGTGGATTTTTATATCTATATTCATAAGCAATATTGGTATGTATTAGTATGTAGTTTTCTTGTGATATTTTTGTCTGACTTAGGTATTTGGATATTGCTGTCTTCAAAGAATGACTTAGGAAGGGTTCTCTCTTCCACTACTTTTTGGAAGAGTTTGGAAAGAACTGGTATTAATTCTTCATTAAATGATTGGCAGAATTCATCAGGGAAGACATTTATTCTTGAACTTCTCTTTGTTGGGAGGTTTTTGATTACTGATTCAATCCTGGTTATAAGTCTATTCAGATTGTCTGTTTTTTCTTCAGTTTTTTGAGTTCCTGAAATTTCTCTTTTGTTCAATTATTTTATTGCAGTCATAATGGTTTTAACATGGTATAATTTCAGGTGTACATTACTATCAGTTTCTATACAGACCACATTGTGCTCAGCATGAATAGTAAAGCTAAAGGTTTGTCAATTTAATTGATCTTTTAAAAAACAACTTTCGTTTTTCTCTTTTTCTATTCTCTATTTCATGTATCTCTGATCTAATTTTTATTATTTCCTTCTTTTTGCTCTCTTTGGTTTTAGTTTGTTCTTTTTCTAGTTCCTTAAGTTTTAAAAGTAGGTCATCAATTTGAGACCATCCTTGTTTGTTTGAGGAGGAGGATTAGCCCTGAGATAACATCTGCTGCTAATCCTTCTCTTTTTGCTGAGGAAGACTGGCCCTGAGCTAACATCCATGCCCATCTTCCTCTCCTTTATATGTGGGACACCTACCGCATCATGGCTTAACAAGCAATGTGTAGGTCTACACACGGGATCTGAACCAGTGAACCCTGGGCCACTGGAGCAGAATGTGTAAACTTAACCACTGTGCCACTGGGCTGGCCCCCATTCTTATTTTTTAATGTAGGTGCTTACAGCTGTAACTTCCCTATGAGCTCTGCTTTTGTTGTCTCCTATAAGATTTTTTATGTTGTGTGTTCACTTACATTCATCTGAGAGTATTTTCTAATTTCTTTTTGTGATTTCTTCTTTGACTCATTGGTTGTTTAACAGAGTGTTGTTAAATTTCCATGTATTTGTAAATTTTCCAGTTTTCCTTCTGTTACTGATTTCTATTTTCATTCACTTTCGGCTGGAGAAGATACTTCGGATGATTTAAATCTTTTTATATTTGCCAAATCTTGTTTTGTGACCTAACATATGGTCTAACCTGGAGAACATTTCGTATGTCCCATTATTTTTGGAAAAAGACAAAACATCTTAACATGAGCTACAAGAGCTACAGAAGCCAAATAACTTGGCCCCTAACTATTCCTCTAGCCTTACTTTGTACCTTGCTCCCCTTATCCCATTGTTGTGCCATACTACTTTCTTTCAGAGCCTTAATTTTGCCCAATTTATTCTCACCATAAGCCTTTTTACAGGCTGCTCCTTCCTGGTGTGTAGCTTTTTTCCTCTTAGCTAAAATCCACATTATAGCCTGTTATAGAACCACATTCTTCTCGTGGATAGAGCATTTCACAATTGCAACTTGACATTTATTTCTATCATTGTTTTATCAATATCTAGTCACCTCCACTAGACTCTAAACTCTATGACAGCAGGAACCAAGTTTATCTTGCTCGTTATTTTGTCTCCAGAAGCTAGTACAGCACTTGGCACATATTAAGTTCTCAGTAGATATTTGTGGAGTAAATGAGTAAGTAAAGGTTACGGTTGTGATGCTTCAATCCTCAAATTACACCAACTACTCCCATTTCGTTTAAATCTGGTCACTAAACCAGAACTGTCTACAATAAAGGAGGAAGTCTAGACGAGAAAATCGGCAGCTATTATTCAACTCATTCTTAGAATTAATGTAAAACACAATCTGCTCCACTGGAGAGGAATGACTTTTTGATGGTATTATTCGCTGAGTTATTTGATATGCTACGTTTATTCTTTATGGGAAATTTAAATGCCTATTATGTGTTAAGCATTAGACACTGCATTTAAAAGACAACTTGATAGTACATTAAGCACTCAGTTTTTCTCTTCTCATCTTACTTCTCCTATCAAAGCATTTAGGAACTATTATCAGAGCTAATATGAAGGCGATGCTTTTTTGGACTACTTTGAAACTGAAAAATCCATGAATTTTATCTTAGTGCCCCAGAATAAAAAGATATTAGAACTAGGAAGCACTTTACAGATAATCTAATTCTCTTTCTTTAATTTGCAAACGAGAAAGTTGAGGCTTAGACTGATTAAGTGACTAATTGAAGTCATGGAGCTGGGAGGTTAATCTCAAACTTCTAAAACCCATAAGAGGTCTTATTCAATTACAACATGTTGCTACCATAGTATCTCCCAATTAATTCAGTGCTTACTTATAAGAAGCTTATTTTCATTATGTTAAAAACAATGCCGGTGCTTCTCATTTGAGCTATGATGCAGTAATGGGTATCAGACTTATCTTCCCACTACAAACAGCTATAAAACAAGTGTATTTAGGCATTAGACAAAAGAGAGAATAAGGCTGTGGTCCTTGTAAGAAAGGAACTTCATGAAATAAGCTTCACATGTCTTCTGGCTTTCTTGCTGGGGATACTCTCCAAGCCTTGCCATAGGGAAATTAAGGTCAGAGTCCACAGTGATGCTGGGTGGAGAAAATACAGAATAAAGTTCAGGGCCACTGAGGCAGCTGAAATATGAAGAACAGGGTATAAAAGAAGAATGTGTACAGAGGAATCCTGAATAGCAGTTCCCTTGAGTCTTTGGCCAAATACTAAGTTCCTCATACATAGGATGAGACTCCCGGAGGGCTGGCAAAGAATACCTCCCAGGAGCTGGAGGGCTCACGCAGTCCTGGGAGACACTGGAGATCTGACAAGACATATGAATACCACAGGCATCCGATCCAGACCCCACAAGGCCAGAGCACAGCACCCCCTAGAGTAAGGGATGCTTTGATCTACCTAACAAAGCTAAAAATAAGCATTCATAGGGTGAAGCTTATTGGTTAGCAAATGAGGCAGACTTAAGAAATTGGCCTACGTGATTGTGGAGGTGTGAGCCCAACGTCTGCCGTGGAGGCCAGCAGGCTGCAGACTCAGGGAATGGTTGCAGTCTGAGTCCACAAGTAAATGAATAAAACAAAGCTCAATATTCTTCTAAGGAAGTTAATATAAATCAAACTCTTTGCAATATGGTATCTACAATTTTCAGAGAGCCATAAAAAATGACTACATCAACAGATTTTGGACTGATAAGATAAGGGCTTTCACACAGTTATTATAAATATGTTCTAGGATTTAAGGGAAAAAGAGGCATAAAGAATGACAAGATGAGGACTCCACACAGAAATTAATACTTTAGAAAAAGAAACAAATGGGTGAAGAAGAAGCCCTCGTGCTGAGGACTGTAACCCAGGATCCCAAGCTCCCGGTTCTGTGGTCTCACTAGTACATTGCTGGTTCTGAGACATTAGTACCCAAGTCCCTGCAGTGTGATAGTCAACGATCAGCTATTTGTTAGTTGAGTTATTCTTCCTAGACCCCGCAATGAGCAACTTTAACTTGTATTTGACAATGTGTAATGTTAACTCAGTTAAGTGCAAGTGTCTTTTTAAGGGGCCTTTAAGCAGAGATATTAAATGTGGAGACTTCTGGCAGCAAAGGTCACTAAGGAAAATACTTGTGAGCAGGAGTTCAAGGCTTCTCCAGTCATACTGGTAGGTGATTTTTCACCTACTCGTAGAGCAGTCCTGACCCTGCTGGTCTAAGGTGGGGGTCTCTACACTTGAGGCTGACACATTTACATTCCTACTCTTCTATTCAGGCCCAGGGGAGCTCTAGAGGTGTTGCGTGCACCATGAAGACCTCAGAACCTTCATGTCCACATGAAATGGGCCCCTACTCTACACCCCTTCATCGTAAGGGTTCAAGGGTTTAGGACCCAGAAGTATTTTGTGGAAAGTAGAGGAAGTGCATCTTGGGGTAGCCCAGACCCCATGACCCATCGTGAAGATTCCATCTGGGGGAAGATGTGTCTTGTTGCCTGAACACTATGAACTAAATGAGCCTTAAACTGTAAGGCTGTCCTACGGAGAAAAAATGGGGGCAGCACTTCATGTGGAAATAGACAGTACTGCTACATGAAATGAAACATCAGCAAGGCAAAATAATTCTACTGGAATGATGTAGAGAAAATACTAGACAAGAAGTCTGAAGACCTGAGCTTGAATCTTTTTTGGCCGACTTTTGAGAAGTTACTTCATCTCTTTGATCCTTACTTTCTTCATTTGCAGAGCAAGACATTGATCTAGCTTGACCTGTAAATTAATCATTAAAACTCCACTCTATTTGACAACAGTCTCATTAAGTGACTATGGGATACCTGGTTTGTTAGGAAAGTTTTAGTCTGTTTACTGATAACTTGGATTTAACACCTTAAAAGTGATGGAATAAATTTCCAATTATATTCATATCCAGACAGTGTTTAGACTTTTTTCCTAACATCAGCTAGAGATAAAAAACGTAGTTTTTTTCTCCCTCAAAAAAAACTTTGGAAGGAGGGAAAGTGAGGGGGGCATTTTGCAAACTTTAAAACTCTTACAACTTTTGGTACTTCAGGCAATTCTCCAACCTGGTATGAGAAATTGTTCAATGAAAGGGAAGCCTCAGGGCACATTCCAGTATATGTGACCATGTCTCAGGAATCTATTTGTACCTAAGCTCAGAAAGTGCATTTGGAGAGACCTCAGGTTTGTCCTATCCTGTGAGGAGGAACTACAATTAAACTCTGGAGCCTGCGCAGGCTTCCCAGCTTGGAACAGCTACGATGCAACTTCAAGCCTGTTGCTTCCTTGCTCTGGAGCTTCTCTGACACTGTGGCCATGGGTGCCCTTAGGCTTTCATGCATGTGTGACTATGAGATCACCCCTGAGACACTGACTAATAGGGGCTGGCCCCAATGGACAATGTTTCCCCTTTCTTACCCAGGGAAGGCAAACGGAGGCATATTTCATACAGTCCTTCAAGATAGAGTAACACATAGCACAAGCCAACTTCATTATTCATCCTTGTATTACCTAACTCCTTCCGATCTTTCAATCCTCTGTTCCTTATATCTGCTCCCTGCGAATCACACACCCAAATAATCTACATCTACAGAAGCCTTCCTCTTAGGAGATGCTTTTGAAACGAGAGCTAAGACAAATCTCAATGTTAGAAAAATCTAAAACATATCAGTGACTCAGGCATATTTACTGAAGTATTCCAGCTGTCCATCTAAAATTTTGGCTTTACTTTGGCTCTGATAATGACAAAACACAAACAAAACCCATATTCAACTGAGACAATGGCATTTCATGGTGGTCCTGCAGGGTAGGGAGGAGGGGAGACTGACCAACTGTTGATTGAAAAGGCCTTAGTGAGGTATGGAAGTGGATGAAAGGGTTAAAGAGACTCTCCTAAAAGTAGGAAATAAAAACAGTACATGAGTAGCGGAGACAAGGTTTGGACAGGGCTTAGAGAGAGTTAACCCACATCTTCTTTTACAATTTTCTTCACTGGGGCGAATAATGTAACTGATGACTGGAAGACCTGGGAAGATTTCCAGAAACAATATTTTCATATTGCAGAAAAGAACCCTCTTTCCCCCTTCAGTTCTTTTGTATCATCTTTATTCCCATATTAATGTTCTTGATAATTTAGTAGTTAAATTTATTTCTTTTATTATCTTGAATGGATAAAAATACCTTCCATTCAAATCCCTTGCCTGGTTTTCCATCATTTATTTAACATAATTAAGTGATGGTCATTGTCTTAGTCACAAACTTAAAACGAAGATTGAAATTTGTTCTTTCTGAGGTCTTTCTATGCCTTCTTTTTTTTTGAGGAAGATTAGCCCTGAGCTAACTGCTGCCAATCCTCCTCTTTTTGCTGAGGAAGACTGTCCCTGACCTAACATCTCCCTCTACTTTATATGTGGGACACCTACCACAGCATGGGTGCCAAGCGGTGCGATGTCCACACTCGGGATCTGAACCCCGGGCTGCCGAAGCAGAACGTGCGCACTTAACCATTGCGCCACCAAGCTGGCCCCTCTATGCCTTCCTTTTTAATGTCTCTAAAGTAAGAAGCAAATGTATTTTAATATGGAAAAAAAAAGGCTAAATGCTATTCATACTAAAACCAGAATTGGTAAATATTTCTATTTTGTTATTTTCTCTTAGACGTTTTTAAGTGAAAGTATAAAATATTGTAATCACAAGATTAAAAAATAAAAGAATGATACAAATGCTGTTAAATTATATAAATTTTGAAAATGGAAGACAAGCTATGCATTATATGGATGTGTGTATATATATATATATATATATATAAAGTAATAGTCTTTTAAAATAAAATAGATCGAATTAAAATATTCTGTATTATTTTCCCAAATAATTTTCCCCATAATAAATTGTAATTTTCTGAAATTATCTCAGCTCTATTTTACCTATTATGGGGCATTGGAATCCCTTTTCAGTGAATTCAGTCATTCAAAAAAATCTTCATTTTGGTGGAGATTCTGAGGTCTTAGATAAAAACTGTTCAGTTATCTCAGCGAAGAATTTATACAAAATTTATACATATTTGTGTGTGTGTGTGTAACACAGAGGTTGGCAAATATGGTTCATGACCCAAATCTAGCCTGATGCCTGTTTTTGTATGACCCATAAACTAAGAATAAATTTTACAGTAATATATTTGCAATCGACATGATAATAGAGAACAATAACTTTGAACTCCAATTAAATTAACTCTCCAATTAAATTAAATTATCTCTCCTTTCCCACTAAAAGTCATTCTTTTCATTAGTAGACCTATTTTACAAAAACTTCTCAATAATATTTATTATATGTATATATGTGGAAATTTATTTTCTCTCTTGTTACATGGTAATCCTCACATACATCCTTGATTTGCCTTTTGGCTTTCAAAGCCTAAAATATTTACTTCAGCCCTTTATTGAAACAGTTTGCCAACCCCTAGTATGTATTTCAAGATGAAGCATTTTCTGTATTTTTGTGAAAAAAATCCCTGTATTCTTTGCTGTGTTAGCAGTTAATATGCTTTGCACAATCAAAATATGTTTGAGTAGAAACCATATTTCCTCACCTTTGGGGGTTACCTCCCACCAAGATCTGACTCATGCAGTGCCAACATGCCCAGATTCCTCACTTACAATTCTAGGGAACAAGCAGTTTGGTACCGTACAGATTAAACTTTCAAAGAATTCCATGAATTCTGTATTGGGTTTACTGAAATGAGCATATGTATTTTTGTCCCTTTATAGATGCAACCTGCCATTTTGAGGGTCCAAATTGTTCATATGTACCAGGAATTGACATTTTAACTTACTTTTGAATGTATAACTAATAATTTCATCTATGAAAGTAAAAATAGCTTCAACAATGAATTATATCTTGCAAAATTCAGCGGTAGTTTTTGAGGATCCCTCAACACTTCCTATTGATCTATCTTTCCTGAAAGCCATTTGTTCCTCGGAGTCCGTGACAACTTGTCTTCCTGTTTTCCTCCTACCTCTCTGGCAATTCATTCTCAGCCTTCTTTCTTGGATTATCTGTCTTTACCAAATTTTCAAATGTCAGAGTTACTCCAGGCTCAGTCATTAGACCCCTTTCTCACTCCACGTTCTCTTTAGTTTTTCTCAGTAACTCCCAAGGAATTAACCACTATTTGATAATTCCCAGATAAAATCTCCTCTCTAGATTTTGCCTGTTGGATTCAGACTACTTAGAAGCTTTCCTGAAGCTCCAACTACTTAGTAAATGCCGCTATTAGGAAGACACACAGATCCCTCAACCTCGCATGTCCATACCTAACTCCTGATTTTCCACCTCTCAAACCTGCTTCCTCTGCTTGGTTCACGTCTCCATGAAAGATCCTATTACCACCCAGTTAGGCAAACTACAGACTATAGAAGCTCCACTTCCTGTCAACTGCTGTCAGTTTCACTTTATTTTCATCCAAGTCTACACCATGACTACATTAGCCTCCTATCTCATCTCCTTGACTCAAATCTTAAGCTTATTTAATCCTTTCCTCTACAAGAAGTTGAGCAATTTTTTAAAACAGTGTAAAACAAGTCATATCATTTCCTTGGATGACTTTCCATTACTCTAAGGTGAGGTGGCCAACCCTCCTAGTGTGCTTGAGACTGCGGGGATTCCCAACACATGGACCTCTCAGTTTTAAAACCAGGACAGTCTTGGGAAAATTGTCCCTGTTTGCTTGGGGCAGAGGGGTTTCCTGGGATGCAGTGCTCTCAGTGCTGAAAATGAGAAAATCTGAGGCAAACTAGGTAAGTTGATTGCCCTAGTTTTAGGACAAATTGGTTAAATTCCCTGAATGCCCTGCTCCTCTTTCCTCCATTTTCTGACTTCCATCCACGATGGTGTTCTTTCTGTCCTATAAACACGTCATTCTGCTTTCTATCTCAGGGCCTTTACATATGCTTTTCCTGTTGCTCTTCCTTTTCCTTTAAATTGATTACCTCTTCCAAATCATCAGATTTTAGCTAAATATGGTTTACTAGGAGAAATTTCCCTGATTCCCCAGACCAAGGCAGGTCTCCCTATGATATTCTTTCTTACTAATTTGCATTTCCATTTATCATTTATCTAAACAGCAATCGTGTTATTTAATGTCTATCTTTCCTGCTGGGAGGTAAACTCCATGAGGGCAGGGACCACATGTGATTCTACACCCGCTCTCCACTGCTCAGCACAGCGCCTGACAGAGGAAGCGTGCAGTGAGTATTGTTGAACAAATGACTTTAATGTTTTCTTTTATCCTGCTGTGATTATGATGTCCGTTTCCATGGTCAAAATATTTCCACAGAAAAATATTCAGGTGGTCTTATTTTCTGCAATTTATGAATTTAATCAAATCATCTTTCAAGTTCCTGGAATATTTGGTCCCTTCCCTTTGTTTGCACTAAAATCATCTGTCAACGAATCAAACTGAAAGGATGATACAGTTCTCCATCCCAAGGGGTACATCGTGGGTAAACCATGGCACGAAAATGTCTGTATTCATATGAGTTGGTGCCATTAGGCAACCTCCATTTTTATCCCCTGTGCATTTTGAATAAAGACTGTGCATTTCAAGAAGTCTGAAAAATAGATCCAACTCCGTCACATATCATTAAATGAAGATTTTACTAAAGATACCATGGAAGAGGAGTCACACTGCAAACCACATAGCAGGAACTCAATGAATTATTCCAAGAGGTGGCTCTACTCTTCTCCGTTAGGGGTCCCTTTCTTGAAGAAATTTCCCTCACCTCTCCCACTCGTCACTGTGGCCTCTAAAATGTTCCTTTTTGTTCCAGGACAATTCAGTCCCTTCCCACAATCTGTATAACTCCCACAACAAAGCAAAAACCCAACAAGGGCCAACAAGTCAGTCTCCTGTTCCTCAAGCACACCCTTGGAAGGTCTCATTTCATTTCCTTCCCACATCACTCCCTTTTGGGAACCTAACTTTTACCACTAATACTATGTAAGCTCACAAAGAGTCTTAAGGAAATAATTATATAATTAGAAAAGACAAATATTGTTAAGGAAAGATAGGTAGAGAATTTGGGTTATTATTTTCATCAGGATTGAAAATAATCCAAGGGAGTTATGCTAGAGTCTTGGTCAACAAGATCCCAGTAGCAATGTGTCTGCTGAGAATGCTTTTCCTTTCATAAACACCAAATGCTTTACCACATGCTGTTTAACCAAACCTTGGCTGGCGTGTCCCTGTGAAATGGGGCTGATGCAGAGAAGTGGTTCTGTGGGATGAATCCAGGCTCTCTGTCATCCCCTCTATTTGCAGTCATGCTTCACAGGCCTCAGCTGGAGAGAATTGGCTGCAGCTTCTCAGGGCCCAGCTGAGCTAATGGGGCACAGAAAAGTAGAGGAGCCACTGGAGATGTAAAGAACTGCAAGAATATGGACAGAACACAACTCGGTCACAGCATCTTCCAAGAAAACCCCGTGCATGGGAAACACACCATAAATGGCTGACTGACATCCACAGCACCACAGCTCTTGCTCCCGTGGTTCTCTTTGCTGCTTTCTGTGACTGACTAAAAGTGAGCAGCCTTGGAAGAATCCCAGAACCTGACAATGTCAGTGTGGAAAGGAACTTAGAAATCATCCAATCCCTCTCCTTCACTCTTCAAATGACAAAACTCAGGAGTAGAGGGGTTAATGCAACTTGTTGAAGGGTACTTGATTATTTGCAGATAATAAAAAATGAACAGTTTCTCTAGTTTCTAGTTAATTGAGATACAATCTTGAACGCTACTCACTTAGGAATTTCCCCTCATATATATGGATTTGTAGTCTGGAAAAGCAAGACAATCAATAGTGTTCACTTTTTATGGTAGAAATTAAAGCTAAATGAATTTAAAATGAAGGGTTGATCAAAAATACACTTAGTGGAAATAGTTGCGTCCATCATTCTGCTGTTAATGGCTTGGAAAATTAAAATGATTTTTAATCATTTCTTTCTTTCCCAAAGGTTTTTATGCCCATCTTTAAATAAACAGCAAGATTTAATCAGTGGAGTTAAGTTGGCAATTTCACTCTTGAGAACTAGTACAGTATTGAAGCTCATTGGGTTTCATAGTTACAAAATGCAGTATGTTTCAATGGTCCTCATATTCCTGGATATTCCTGTAGGTAATTGTTGATATCCATAGATGTGATCATAATTCATCCTTTTAAAGTCAAATCCAAAATATCTTGAGATCCCTTTAAAAGTGTAAGGGAGTATATTGATCCCACATGGTCTTTCATCACAGACCTCTGATCCTTTAACAGCTGCTCTGCTGAAATCTTTCCATACTGGGGCAGCCATATAAGAGCATGCTGGGAGCTGAGCAATAAATCAAATTCATTTAGCATGGGAAGACAGTTTATAGTATGCGTCATTTTCGTAGAGCAACACTTTTCTTTCTTCAAAGATGTCAAGGGCCTTTAACAGCTCCAATTCTTACTGTTGTTTGAGTTAATTTTCTGCTGGGCACAGAGCAAGCCCACAATACATATGGACTATTTGATCAGAGACTTACAATTCAGTGTGCTTTAGAGTTTATGTTGATTCTCTTATTCGATCTTCACAATAATCCTAAGTGAAACAGAAATGGTGTTGTAATCACCATGTTATAAATGATGTGGACACAGAAAGATTAGGTATCTATGCCAAGGTTTAGGGCTTGCGTGCACACAGGGATCTCTCTGCGTTATCATCATGACACCAATCAAACAGGAGGTGGTAAGGGTCTTACTTGGTATTAACTGGGCAGGAGATTAGCAGGTAAATTTCTTTGGTTATTGGCAGAAATTGAGAAAAATAGTCTATACTGGTTCATACTTCTTTTTTTCCTCAAAGAAAAGAGCATCTCTGCAGACAGCATTCTCACCAGTGACACTGTGTAGTGTGTCTCCTGGTTATTCTAGTCTATGGGACTTGAAATGTGTGTCCTAGCTTGGCTCAGGAGCTTAGGGGTCAGGATAGTAGGTTCTCCAGTATGATGTCAGGAAACTAAGACTGATTTTCTAAACAAGCAATTGAACTTCATATCTATAAAGATTTCTTCAGCTTAAACATCTTATGACCTCTGATACTTTTTTCCCTTTGCCTCATGGCCTCAGACACCAGGGATCCACCTGCTTGTCTCCAGGGATAAGAACAAGATCTTTTGGCTTCATGCACTGTGCTATTTCTAAAACCTACAATTAGTGTATGGAGTATAGTTTCATAACGTAGTTTGAGTTTGAATGTAGGTTTGAAGCAAGCTCTGCCACTTACTAGCTGTGTGAATAGAGGCAAGTTATTTACGTTCTCTAAATGTTTGTCTTTTCATGCTTAGAATGCCAAATAAGATTGTTGAGAGAGTTCAATGAGAAATGTGAAAAATGATGTGCACATACAGAAAATTTATAAATGGTAGCCGTGTTTGCTATTAATGTAATTGCTATTATTGATATTCCTGGCTTATTTTCAACAGAAGAGGCAGCACATGGCTAAAATTCCCTGAAACCTTGCTGGACACTAAACATAAAGATAATGGAAAATACAGAGCGCATAGTCCTTGACAGAGATGCATGGAAATCAATTCATAAGCCGCTTTCTCCCTCAGCCTGGTCAGTGCTGCCACAAAAGTGAAATCAGTTACAGGTGGAGCAAACCCAGCTGGGCTGGGTACTATTTGGCTGTGACCATCGACTGCTGATAACCTGGAGGAAGCCAGGTCATAGTGGAAGGAACACCAAGTCTTAGCACGCTCATTTCCTGGGTACACAACTTTACTTGTCTAATGTGTAAGATGAGGGTAGCATAGGATTATACAGTTTAAATGGAGCTAGAGAGAGTGAGCCCAAAGCCCAATACAGTGTCTGGCACAGCCTGCCCCTCCAGATCAAATCTGCACCCTTTTCCGTCTTGATCGTTAGAAGCTTAGCTTTCCAGATTGCATCAGCCTGGCTTCCTTTCTCAGTGCAAACAAAAGGGAAGGACCAGACAGGACATGTATTAGGCACTCACTGGGAAAAACTCAGGGGGATGGCATTAGCAGGACTGGTATGGGTGCCTCATTTCCCATTCATTCCAGGGCAATACATAGGGGTCTAGCAGGATCACATGCTGTTCTGAAAGCCTTGGGCTGCAGCTTTTTAAGCTGCACAATTAGGGAAGCACAGATCTCTCCAGCTGGTTAGGGGCTACACAATTGCAGCATAATGTAACAAACACTTTGATTTTAGCCTTTTCGTTTCAGCTAGGTATCTGGCAGTGGAGGGCTGGGGGCGCAGCACCAGCTTTGGGGGCCCAAGCTTTGAGATTGTACAGGATTCATGGCCTTAAGAAATGAACTGTACTCAGTTTCCATGGAGCTTTGAGGGAGGTCAGCTCTTTTTCTTGGAGATCAGCCTGCAGGGGATCAACCTTGGACAAGTTAACACTTACCTCTTACTTGTCAACTTCTGATTGTGTTTAGACAATGAGAGGCACCAGCAGGAGACTGCAGAGTGGACAGGCAGAAAGGAGAGGGCATTTCTCTCCACCTCCCTCATCCTGACTCTGGCCAGGCCATGGCCCACATTCTTTTATTTTTTTGAAGAAGATTAGCCCTGAGCTAACATCTGCTGCCACTCCTTCTCTTTTTGCTGAAGAAGATTGGCCCTGAGCTAACATCCGTGCCCACCTTCCTCTACTTTATACGTGAGGTGCCTGCCACAGTGTGGCTTGCCAAGTGGTGCCATGTCCGCACCTGGGATCCCAACCGGCGAAACCCCGTGCCGGTGAGGCAGAAGGTGCACACGTAACTGCTGTGCCACCAGGCCAGCCCGGCCCACATTCTTCTGCATAGCCCCATTCTGCATAGCAATAGCCTGTTCCCATAACGGCTCCTTTCCCTCACCCCTTATGGTAAGTTTCACCACCCTTCTTCTTAGGCTTAACGTAGCCCACACTTGTAAGTAGTCCTGTAGTTGACTTTTCTTCAGTTAGCCCATTCGAGTGGACCATCTGTCTCCTGCTGCAACCCTGCTTTGTACAACATGGAAAGATGTCTAATTTATTTAAGATATGAATATTGCTCACTTTAACCATTTGGATCCATACGGGCCTCTCTAAAACATCACATTTTCTCAATATTTTCAAACGTGACTTTTAATCTGAAGAGGAGATTATAAGAAGGAATTTGAATTTATGTTAGAAAGACAAATGATAAAAATGCTCTCTTTTATTCTCTTCTGTTTTAATATCTTAAGAGTGAGAAAAAACTAACTGTTATTGGAATTCCATAGCTGGCTGTGTAATCAAGGCAAATGTGGAAATAGGAAAGTTCCATTATTAGAGCAAAATCTCTCAAATAGTTTCATTGCCAAAAATGAGTCACCTAGACTTGTCACAGTTCTTGTTTTTGTATAACACTCTAAGCAAGCACAAATAAAAATAGCCAATGAGGAAGCTTATGTATAAGCTCTGGTACTAGGGTTTTTCCATGGGAAATTGATTTATTCTTCACAAGTCTGTAAATTCAATTTACCTCCATGACTTCCTGTATTGATACAAATGCCATGGATCCAGGGAAGGCTTAAGCAGACATGTCTCGTAAACATTTCCCATTTTTCTTTCTCAATTAGATGAGCTAAAATTGCATTACAGACTACTCTGCTCTGAAAGCCCATAAATATATCTAATGCCCACTGTCTGGAGAAATGTAAAACTGTGCAGGCAGCTGCCCTCCTGACCGTGGCTTATAATTCTCTTGCATCTTCCAGGGAAGCCACAGTTTTCCCTGCAGTCATTGCTAGCTGAGATCTGAAGAGACTGCCCCGGGTGTCTATTTATTTTATATGGATTAAGAAATGGTTGATTTTCTTATGCCTACCCATACTTGAGTAGGTTGGAGTGTGAATTTGAATAAAGAAACTTCAATTTGGTTCAACAAGCTTATGGTAACTGGGTTTCAAAGCTGATTTTGGAGAGATCATTCATTCATTTATCACTTATTCATTTATTTATTGCAGATACTTCCTATGAGCACACTAGCTCCCCTTAATGTGACTGCAAAGGAAATTAAAGGAGACAAAGTAAAAATGTATAATCTGTTCCTAAACATTTGAGAATGTGCCAAATGTTTGCTTTGTGCTTTGGGGAAATAAGTGATACAAAATGAAATAAGAAATGTGCCTCTATTCGGAAGGCTTGGTATCCAGTGGGAGAGTGAAAGGTTAGAAAAATAAAATGCCACTAATCAAAATTTTGGCTTTATTCCAGTAAACATGTGAAATAATTCTTAGTGAATTTGCTATTTCAACATTTTTTTATTTTTCCTCTGTCAACAGGAGTAATTTCTAGAATTCCTAGTCTTACTAGTTAGCACCTTGGGCAGAGGGCTAGCTTTACTCAGTATTTTAATCATGTGGCCATCTTCAGACTGTCCTCAGGAGACTTGCTAATGAGATCTTGATGAACATTGCAGTTCACTGAGGGTACCAGTCTAGGAGGATCTTTGAAAGGAGACAGGAGAACCCAATATCTAAAGGCACAGATTCTAGAATCAGACATTTTGAGTGTGAAAGCTGATAATTGTGTGGCCTTTGACAGGTTACTTAACTTTTCTGGGATTCTGTTTCTTTGTATGAAAATGTAAATAGTAACAGGACCTATGCCGTAGCATGTAAAGCTCTTAATACGGCCACATAGAATGGTCTTAATATTAGCTGTTACTATTGCTACTAACACTTTCTGAGGTTGCAGGACCCTTAAGACTGGTCTATCTAATCAGGTATCTGATAAACCTACAGTAGCTGAAAATCCTACAGTGCTGCTAAATTCTTTGTTTTATATACTCTGAGATGTCTCTACAAAGTATTATGAACACTTAGTCTTATTTAAGATAAGAATATATTTATCTTTACATCACCAAAAAGAAAAAATGCAGTACAGTGAAACTGTAATATCTGTTCCCCAAATAGTCAATCAGTGGACAGGAAAAAGAACAAGGGAGGCAGTAGTCTAGAGTGGGAATCTGTGAAGAAATATTCGTGGGGCCTGACCTAAGGTGGCTCAGGCAGAGGCATGGTAAAGACTCTAGTCCTGCCTTTTAACATGATGTGCATTAAGGAAATGACGAATAAAATCTCAGAAAAATCAACCCACCCCCTAGCAGTTACTTCTGAAATATATTATTTTCAATAGTCTCATCTTTGATTAAAAATGAGTAATTCTAGCTGGACAATTTCAACAAAATAAAATGCCAATGCTTCCCATTCATTCATCCAAAGAATGTACTAGGCACATGATGTGTGACAAGCTCTGCACTGGGCAGTAAATCATTTGTGAATCGAATGCAAAACAAGGCAAGTATTTAAGTGGTCTCTGCATTAGAAATAAAAAATATTGACAAGTCAAAAAAATAGTTTTACTTTAACAGGGGTGTTGTTGAAATGGGCATTTAAGCTAATTCAAAACAGGAAGCAGGATCATACAGCTAGTTAATGGCAGAACAGGGTCTGAAAACAAAGACGTCAGGACTATGTGTTATCTCTGAGCGAATATGCATTTTTGTTTTCAAATCTATTTTCTCCCACCTCCTAGATAATAATAGGATGCTTAATGCTAAGAACTTGAATGTGGCAAGCACTGTTCTGAGGCTTTATGTGCATATTCAATCTTCAAAACAACCTTATGAGGTAGAAACTATTTCACCTGCTCCCACTTTCCAGCCCAGAAAACTAAAGAGAGAACTCTCAGGGATTATCACACGGTTGGCAGGTGGTAAAGCCAGGACTGGAACCCAGACCCGTGCTCCTGACTGTTTTCGATCATACTGGCCTCCTGTTTGTTTCTTGTTATGTTGGGGTTTCCATTTGCTCACTTGTAAATTGGAGATAATAATATATGCTCCATGTATGTTGGATATTTGTTTTGAGAATCACAAAAGGAAATACAAGTGAAAATGCTTTATGTGCCAATGTGCTATAAAACATTGGTTATTATTGTGTAAATTTCTAAGTAATAAAATCAATACTGGATCTATCTCATAGCACCAATTTCTCTTCTTCAGCAATGAATAGGCGTGGTCTGATTGGAGACCTGTCCTCTGGCTTCTGTCCATTCCCTTTGCTTTCCCTGATGGTGTTTATCAGCTGATGATAGCCAGACATCAGCTTTACAGCTGGAGGAAGCTTGGGAGGCTTCTAGCCCATTTAACCCCCACATTTGACAAAAGATGGGCTAAAATCCACAGTAGTTAAGATTACTCAGATGTCATGGATGACTGGAGAAATGCAGACACATGTCTCCTGGTCTGCAGACAGCAACCTCATCCCTGCATTGCTCCCACTTTTCTCTGTGGAGTAGGTTGCTCCCCAGGCCAATCTCATTATTTACATTTGGACTCATTCCTCAGGACTCCAAAGATTTTAGCACTGAAAGCTCCTCATCCAGGGAAACACTTTGGGAGCAGGCCCACTGGGACTGTTGGGCACTCTGAGACGTGGTTCTATAGCTTTAGTCTCCTTTCTGGGAGCTTCTCTGGTTGAGGGAGACATTATCTTTTTGTGGAGGTCTAAATATAGAATAATTACAGGTGGAATTTTACTAAAACTCTGAGATCAGTTGTAATCTGAACCAAACTGCCCAATGAATGATGACAGACCGCAAGTAATTTCCATTGATATTATGCAGCCAAATCCCAAAGTTATCTGCTTGCTAAATTCACAAAGCAGATGTTGTGAAGAAAGATCATGCACATGATGTCCTGAGGACACTCAGACCTCTAGGGTGCAGGGTGCTTTTCCATCCCTAAGCCAGTGCCAGGAAGAGATCTCCCACCTGACCTCCAAAGCTGCAGCCACAAATCCCGGAGTCTCCCTCTACAGACGGATGTTGATGAAGCTTCGGGCAGCCTTCCCTAGGAAGCCCCAGGGAAATCAAGATAAACGAGAGCTTCATTTGTTTAAATAATAATCTTACCTACTTAATGGGCTCTGATAATCCCTATGCTTTCATAAACCAACTAAATTACTCAGTTCAATTTTCCTTGAAAATGTTAGATCACACAAGATATTAGGCCAAATGAATCAAAAAATTTCCAAAGATTTTATGCTGAGAATCCTGTTGGAAAACAGATCCATCCTGCAAACACAACTTCATTTCTTTTAGGATTGTTAAAATATGGAGATGTTGATTGGGCCGTAGACAGTCCTTCCCACCTATGAACTAAGATGGTGCAGTTTCAGGCCAACCTCCCTGCAGAGGGAAAGTCTTTGCCAAGTTTCTGGGAAATCTACTTATGCAGCCCTGGAATTATTTTTCCCCATTATAATCACATATTCTAAATTTTGAGGCCAACTTAATTGGTATAGCAGATATGATAGGTTGCGTCTGAGGCCACTGTGGATTTTAATCGGGGGGATGTAGCATCTGGAGCCAGCTTCTGTGTGAAGCAGTTGAATCTACAGCCCCCACTGGCCCCACTCCCCGCCTGGCTGCCTGTATTCATTGACGCTGGGACCACCCAATGCAGATGCTGTCTTTGGAACACTGCCTCTGCTGTTTCTGACAGACTTCAGGTTCACAGATCTCATTAGGTAGCTTCTAACATTTCCTAGGCTTATGCTAGTCCTGGACTGGTAATTAACCACCCTCCATCTCCCAACCTTGGCTTATGCGGCCCTTGCTAAAGAACACAACGCTCAAAATGGCCTCTAAATCCTTTAGCAAGGTGCTCTGGAGAGTGAGAGCTGTGCTATTAGAGCTGGCCCACAGCAAATACTCATGTGTCCTTCTGGCTCCAGTTCAGCCCTAGTCATGTTTCCTCATGTCAATAGGTAGCTGCACAGGATGTGGCTATTTCTGAAGCTTTAGATTTAGACATAGAAATAGAGAAAGAGGAACACCAGGAGGCTGTAAGGGTGGGTCTCTGACCTTGTTAAGACCAGAGGATAAAGATTTACAAGAGCCCTGAGTGTAAAAGGAATAAAACAGCAAGAGCCTTTTGTGGCCTCTTCCTCTGCAGTCAGCCATCCTCAGAGTCAGCATGAAACCACCCTCTCAGGAACTGATCACGACTAGGTGCTCGCCTTCCGATTCCTAGGAGAAGACATTGTCATTGGCATTGCCATGTTAGCATTGGGAGAGGGGAACAGGACAATCCTTGCACTTCTCACAGACCTATGGTTAAAAAAGGAGTCAGAGAAGACAATACAGAACCATGAAAAGAACGTGACATTTGGTGGAAAATTTGTGAACTGCTAAGCTGTGGTTCAATCTGATTTTTGATAGACTTTTCTGTATCACAAAAATATATTAAGATAGAAAGTAAACATGGGTTGTAGTCACCACAAAGTATGTACAGTTGGTGTAATTAAGCTGAGACCTCTCTTTGCAGTCACCAGCCTCTTGGGACCTTCCCTCCTCATCTCCTGTGCAAACCCACCAACTTTCTATTCAGGTCAAGCTTGCGTAGCGTTTCTTCCCTCCATACATGTGTTTCTAAATCTCCTTTGATCTTGCAATGTATCTGCTGTGGTTGATTATAGCTTCTTTCTTGGTAATTTTAATTTGGAAACACATCAAAAGCAAAGTCTCTTTTCCTGCTTCCCAGGCCACCTCACTTGTCTGTGTTTCTTGAATCATTCCTCTTCCTTCCCTTCTTCTCTCTTTCCCACCTTTGCTTGCATTTCATCTGAGTTAGAATTTCTGGTGAGAGTTTAGACATCCTAATGCACAGTGAAGGATCAGGAAAGCAGATAGAAGTACCTGCATCTCAAGCCCTCCTTACCCTCATGCCAACCCCATCGACTCCCACCCCAAATAGTCTACCCATATCACACTCTGTCCTAAGCACCAAATTTCCTACAGAGGTGGTGGAGGAGGATGTGGGGTGCTTCAGAGTGTCTGCATTCTTGCTTAGACAAAAAGGATTCTTCCTTTTCAATACTATTTTATAAAACTTGTTGAAGGCCACACAAGTTGCCACAAGGATTTAAGACATAGGGATTTAAGTCTAAAAGTTTGACTGAGGATCTGCTGCAAGTCTACAGGTGTTTCCAGGTATCAGGAGCCTCAGAGACTCGAGGGCCTTTCTACAAAGTTATGGGATAAGAATAGTCGTAGGTTAAGCTGTATCGTAGGTCTGATTAGGGCAAACCCTAAAATGTGACTGATAAAGACTTGCTGAATTTTTCCTCAGCTGGTGCTCCAGAAAAGCATATTTTGATGGCTTAAAATGCCATAGAAAATTCTAGTCAGCACAAATCCAAAGGTTCCCCTTTCCTCCAACTGCCTACCCTTGACATTCTCTCCAGATGAGGGGTCCCAGTGAACCTTAGATTCTCCTTCCACACTCTGAGGCTTCTATAGCCTCCCAGGGACCACTGGGCAGCCTTTTCTGAAGTGCGCACCACCTTTTGTGGCTCAGGGGGCAGGAAGACACCAAAGGAGAGACAGTGACCCTCTCCCGACACAGCCACCTCTTGGGACATTCCCTTCTCAACAGTTTTAGTGTAGTCAGAGGTGGAGAAGAGGCTGAGAGTTGGACTCAGTCTCCCTAGGATTGAAAACAAGCCTCCTGTTGATTTGCCTGTTCAGGGAAGTTTCCTGGATGGTACCCATCCCTCAGGTCTGGGCTGCCCTGACGGCCCTCATCCTCTGTTCTTATCCCTCTAGATCTACAAACCTGGCATTCCCTCCTAGTGCCACTTACCCAGCCCTTTGGACTAACTTCTGGTTGATTTTTGGTTTTATTAAGGAATTTTCTTCTTGAGATCACCCTCTCCTCCTTGACTCACAGCCAGTTCCTTCACAGGTTCTCACCAGCTGGACTGTTGCCCTGGACTGAGTTTTCCCAACATATGTGAGGTATAGGGAGCAGTTTGGTTACCCGGCTTGATGTTTTCCTTTTATGAAGAGTGCTGAAAATACGTAGTATATGTTGCTGATGGCTCTGTTTTACAAACTCTCTATCTGAATGGGTATCACCGCCTCTAAGCTCTGACTAACCATTCTGCCTACAGGTGGCTTGTTTACTCTGTTTGGGCCTGAGAGATGTTAAATAGTCCTTCAGACTTCTGAGAGAAGACATTTCCCACTTGTCTAATTAAATTCTACTTGGATTTCCAAATTTATTGGGGAAACATTTAATTTTCACCCTTAAGTATGATGTTAGTTGTAAGTTTTTTCAAAGATATCTTTAGTCAAATTGAGGAAACTTTCTCCTATTCCTAGTTTGCTGAGAATTTTTATTGTGAAAAGTTATTGAATGTTGTCAAATGTTTTTTCTGTATCTAGGGGATTTGAGAAGATCATATGATTTTTCTTCTCTATTCTGTTTACATGCTAAACTTGGCCATGGTACTTCATCATGATTATTTTTTGATAGATTTGATTTTCCAATATTTTGTTGAATATTTTTATGTCTGTGTTTATGGGGGCTACTGATTTTATCTTCTTACAATGACCTTGTCTGGTTTGGGTATCAGGTTGTGGTCTCAGAAAATGCATTGTGTAGCGATACGTCTCCTCTATGTTCTGAAAGAGTATGTATAAGATTAGTAGTATTTTTCCCTTAAATATTTGATAAACTCTACCAGTGAGACCATCTTGATCTGGAGTTTTCTTTATGGGAATGTTGTTAATTTCTCATTAGATTTCTTTAACAGATAGTGCTGTTAAGGTTTTCTATTTCTTTTTCTGTCAATTTTGATTAATTATGCCTTTCAAGGAATTTATAAATCTCACCTCATCATTTAAAATTTATTGGCTTAAAGTTTTCATAATATTCCCTTATTCTCCATTTAATGTCTATAGGATCTTTGTGATGTCTCCTTTTTTATTCTGATAGTAATACTTTGCTTGTCTTTTTCTCTTTCTTGATAAATTTTTCTAGAGGTTTATTAACTTTATTGATCTTTTTGAAGAACCGAAACAACCAACTTTTGATTTAATTTATTTTCTCCATTGTTTGCCCATATTCTATTTGATTTATTTCCACTTATTTTTAGTATTCATTGTTTTTTGCTTGTTTGGAACTTAATTTATCTTCTTTTCCCATTTATTAAGGTAGAACCACAGGTTAGTGATTTTAAATTGTTTTTTATTATGTCCATTTAAAGCCATAAATTTATATTTAAATACTGATTTGTTGTATCACACAAATGTTAATATGTTGTGTTTTCATTATTATTCAGTTCAAAATAGTTTCTAATTTACCTATAATTTGTACTTTGACTCATGAATTATTTAAAAATCTGTTGCTTAATTTCTAAATATTTGGGACTTTTCTGATATCTCTTTTTAATTTAATTCAGTTGTGGTCTCAGAACAGTCTCTGTACCATCTTAATCCTTTGAGATTTATTGGCACTTATTTAATGGACATTGCTATTTTTAAAGATTCCAGATGATTCTTATTTACAGTAAGAGTTTAGAACTGATGGGCTAGAAGATCGTCAGGGTCCTTTGTAATCTGATAATCTACGATTCTCTGCTTTCTTTTTTAGAAAGAGGTCTTTAAATAATAGTTTCACAGACTGAGAAGTGATTTAAAAAAGCTGACTTAATTGTGGGCAGGCTCTGTCCCAAAAGGCACTCCCCCTTTGACACCTATTTCGCCAGGAGCCAGCCGATGCAGTTCATCAGCCGTCCCTCAGACAAAGCTTGGAGTCATTTGTTCCAGGCTTACGTGACAGGCTCCAGTTATCTTGATTCATATCCTTTTCTGTGCTGACTTATTTATAAGATGTGTTCCAACGAGAGACAGAAACCAGCTCTACTAATAGCTTTTCCACGTTGCAGAAATGCGACTTGTGCTATTAATAAAAGAAGAGTACTTAATGAGTTTGATTCATTTAGCAGCCTCACAGGGTGACAGATCATCTGAAGAATACATTAATTGGGTGTATCAAATAGTCTCGGAATGAATACCAATGTTATTAAAGACCTGTGTCAAAACGACTTCCACTGCCAAGTCATAAAACTAAGGCAACGGAGGGAGATACTATGTACATAGATCAAATCCATCTCAGACACTTGTAATGTGCATTTCCTCTTTGCTTGCATTATTTTGAAGTTAACTCTGCTGAGGCATCTATTTTGGCAGGAAAGCCATTGACAGTCCCAGTGTGGCCCTTCTTTGACACTGCTAGTCAGATACAGAGATCACAGGGAGGAAAATCTCACCAGTCTCTAAATTTGTGCCAGATGACCTCTTAGGGTCTGTTCAATGGGAGGTTCTGTGATTCTTAAAATGACCTGTGAGTTATTTTCACCATGCTGATTTGCTTGTGCAAGATTCTCAGCGGTAGGCTCTTTGTCTTTCCCTTACTTGTTGTCTTGATTTTCTAATTAACCTGTTTCATCACCTGCCTTAGGGGCCTGCAGGTACAGGATGCAGAATATGGGAAAGTGATAGGCAGCAGAGGTATTGATTGAAAGAAGCAGGTTTTTTTCCTTTGTTGTTCCAGACACAGTTCAACATTTCCTTTCTTTTATTTGGACATAAACCCTGCAAAGCAGATATTATGATATACACTTTTACAGATAAGAAAACAAAGCATTAGAAAAGTTAAACTGCTCAAGGTCATACTGCAAGGTTTATCTGACTCTGAGGTCTGTATTTTTTCCCACATTGCTCTTAAAATAATAGTTATAACTCTTGGTAACTCTTGGTCTCTTGGTGGCCATGGGGGACCTCCTATCTGAAGATCTCTCTAGCCCCCTTTTAGACTTTATGCCACCCTGACTTTTCAAATTCTAGTTCTGGGACTGCTTCCAGGCTGATCAGCTGTGTCCACAGAAACTGTCTAAAGTTTCATTTTCTCTAAGTAACACCTGGCCTGTTACCCAATAATTTCTTAAGATTTTAGTGACTGCTTTTCACATACACAATTACATACAGTGACAGAGAAGTTGCTAAGTAAATTCATAGAGACTGAGAGGTAACTAAGTTGCATGCAGAAAAAAGTGGGTAATATGCATAAATGATGAGAGGAAAATTTGTATAATTAAATAATTATATTTTTAGAGAGAGAAATACAATTTTTAGAAATTGAATTTCTGGGGCTGGCCCTGTGGTTAAGTTCATGCACTCCCCTTCGGTGGCCTGGGGTTTGTGGGTTCAGATCCCCGTTGCAGACCTACTCACCACTCATCAAGCCATGCTGTGGCAGTGTCCCACATACAAAATAAACAAAGATTGGTGCAGATGTTATTCAGGGACAATCTTCCTCACCCACTCCCCCACCAAAAAAAAGAGAAACATTTAAAAAAATTGAATTTCTAAGAATGCTGTTTTTTATTTTATTGGGAGCAAATTTTAAATTGTTCAAGAAATGTCTGTTGATTCAGGAATGGTAGAAATGGGTGGGGATAGTATTTCAAATAAAAAATGGTGCCTCTGTTTAGTTTGAACAAAACAAAACAAAACAAAAGAAACCAAACAAAACATTTTAGTACCTGAAAATGGCTTAATGGGTTATATTCCTTGATAACATTTTCAAGTTAACAGGGAGTTTCAGTAACTCCAAACGAAGTAGTTAGTAATGTGGAAACCTCAGATGGCCAGGCAAGGCTTGTGAGGGAGATGTATTTGGACAAAAATAGGTTTGGGCACAAGACAGTTTGAAATGCCAGCTTTATTGCCAGGCTGAGGAGGAGGTCAAATCAAGTCCAAATAGGACAGGCCTCAGGGAGAGCAACTGGGCTACAGCTGCATTCTATAAAGTACAATGCAGGCTCGGGGCTAGTCTAGATCACAAATGATGTAGTGGTGATGGGGAGAGGGGTATTGCAGGTGGAGACAGACCCTAACAGGTCAGCAGGTGGGGATACTAGGGCTTCCTAACAGCAGAAAATAGTTCAAGAGCATCAGGCGGAACAGCAAAGCGTGTTTCCAGTCTCTAAGACATTGCGGCTGAGGCTGAGCCTGATGATACTACTTCATATGATGGTCAAGTGCAGCCAAGAGTTGAAGTGGGCTTGGGCCTGCAGGTCAGTCCATGACAACCCTATGGTGAAATTGACCTGCACTCCCAGGTAGCTTTACTCCTGGATACAGAAACTGACTACTAAACGAGGCTGCTCCTCAACTACCAAGTGTGCCTTCCTCGTGCCTAAATGAATAGACGATGGAGGTGAATCCTCATATCTCACATAACTCATTGAACTCTATGTGTGACTACCCCAAGTGAATACTTAGGTTTATTCTAAAGTGATATATTTTGTTTGCTGGTTCTAGATTGTTCGTTTATTTGGACTGGTTTTGGTAGCGACTGATGTGATGTTTGCTCGTCCTTTACAATGACTTCTCACGTAATCTTCTCAAGTGCAAGGACTTTTCAGAATTGCCCGGGTTTCTTTCATGTATGGTAATTAACAGGTGCTTAAAATGGTTTTTGAATGAATGCTAAATCAGCCCATCTCCTTCCAAGTGGGACATCAGATAATA
Source organism: Equus quagga (assembly GCF_021613505.1). NCBI lineage: Eukaryota > Metazoa > Chordata > Mammalia > Perissodactyla > Equidae > Equus > Equus quagga. The sequence goes on from NC_060271.1 coordinate 50,792,964, forward strand.
TTGAGAGGAGTATGCCATATATGCCACAACTAACAGTGTCTATACATATGACCTCCTGTGGTCATTCTATAGTGTCTGATGCAGTTAACGCATATTTTCAAGTATCACCTTGCTTTAGGGCAGTGGTCCTCACATTTGGTGTGCATACAATTACCGAGAGAGATTAAAACTCAAATTTCTGGCCCTACCCCAGAGTTCTGTATCAGTTTCTGAGGTAGGGCATATCTAATAAGTTCCCAGGTGATGTTGATACTGCTGGTCAGGGACCACACTTTGAGAACCATTCCTTGAGGGGATAAGCTCAACATATGAGATAATAGAAACTTGAAGTTGGCAGGCAATCTGACATGGAAGCTTCGTGGGTTTCCTCTCTTAAGAAGTTATGTATTCTATTACTAAATTTTTATTATTAAAGTATGTAACTGTCATCCCTTGTGAAATAGATGGCTTGCCCTTTAATAAACAATAAGCGTGGATGATTAATTGTTAACTCGGTATGAAACGTGTAGTGCTATTAGCAAAAGCCTTCCCCACTCCTCACTAACCTGCATTTATGGCAATCTCTTCTAGATGGAGGTAATCACAAGTAATATATACCAATATTAATTAAAGTTATGGTTGCAATTTAAGACAGGCAGCAGTGCATCCAACCAGATGTAATTATCTCTATTAATTCCACTGAGTAGCATCAGCTGGGGTAGAGGAAACTAACTACAAATAGCTCCCCTGGATTCCCTCTAGCCTCTTTGCCTCCCTGTAGCACTATTTACCTCTCTGTGTCACTCTAGTCATGCACCACATAATGACATTTCAGTCAACGATGGACTGCATAAATGACTGTGGTCCCATAAGATTATAATGGAAAATTCTTATTGCCTAGTGACTTCATAGCCATAGTAATGTCATAGTACAATGCGTTACTCATGTGTTTGTGATGATGCTGGTGTAAACAAACCTATCACACTGCCAGTCATGTAAAAATATAGGACATACAATTACGTACAGTATACAATACTTGGCAATGATAATAAATGATTATGTTACTGGTTTACGTATTTACTATAGTATACTTTTTGCCATTATTACTTTCAAAAGAGTACAGTAGAGTGTACTCTTTCTACTTATAAAAAACTAAGGTTTAATGTAAAATAGTATGGCATGTTACCGTGGCAGCATACATCTCATGTTTACCTTGTCTTTTGATTGCATCATTTTCTCTTGTGCTTGATTTAATCTCATGTTGTTTCATTTGTCATGGCCCCTAAGCATACAAAATCCACTGCTAATGTTGCCAATAAGAGGCCACATCAAGTGATTGACCTGGAAATAAAATTAAAACTGATTAAGGGCTATGAAGGTAGAAAATTGGTGATGGTTGTTGCTCGCCAGTCAGGCATGTCCCATTCCACCATAGCTATGCTCTTGAAGAACAAGAACAAAGTGATGGAATCTGTTAAAGGATGTGCTTCATTGAAGGCAATGAAATTAACAAAAATTCAAGAAGGGCCTGTATCAGACATGGAGAAATTTCTAAGAATCTGGGTTGAAGACCAGACACAGAAGCATGTCACTTTCAGCACAATGATGATCACAGCCAAAACAAAAAGTTTGTGATGTTGAAAGAAAGATTGGACCCAACTATGATGTTGAATTTACTGCTAGCTCTGGGAGGTTTAAATGATTCAGGAATCATTATTCACTACATAATGTAGAAGTGAGTGGTGAGTCTGCGAGTGCTGATATGAAGGCAGCTGAAGAACTTTTGGAAACTCTAGATAAGCTGACTGTAGAGGAAAATTACTTCCCAGGGAAAATATTCAGTAAGGATGAAAACTTCTTATTCTGGAAATGAATGCCCGAAAGGACTTTCATCCATAAGGAGGGCAAATCAATGCCAGATTTCAAGGCGTTTAAAGACAGGATAACAGTCTTGTTTGGGGACAATGTTGCAGGCTACAAATTGAAACCCTTTGTGATCTGGCACAGTAAGAACCCCAGGATCTTCAAGCATATCAATCAGCACACACTACCAGTGTACCACAAGGGCCATAAGAAGTCATGGATGGCCCAGCTCCTCTTTCAAGATGCGTTCTTGAATGGCTATGCCAGCAAAATAGAGAAGTACTGTTAGGAGAATAATATACCTTTCAAGATATTCCTCATTTTTGATAATGCTCTTGAATATACTCCTTTTATGGTGATAGTCATTCCAATATCAAAGCACTGTTTCTACCTCCAAACACCACTTCTTTGATCCAACCAATGGGTCAAGGATTTATAGCAGCTTTTAAGGCCTACTACCTGAGGAAGACCTTTGCCCACGTTATTATTGCAACCAGCTGAGATACTGATGCAATTCTGGAATGATAACAACATCTATAACTGCATCAAGAACCTTTCTTGGGCTGGGGTGATGTCACTGAGGAGTGTATTAATGGCATCTGGAAGAAGACGCTCAAGAAAATTTTTTCATGACTTTAAAGGATTTGCCAAGGAGGATGGGATTGCAAAAATCAACAAGGCTGTGGTTGAGATGACAGACTGTAACCTGAGTGTGGATGAGGATGACACGGAGGAGCTCCTAGGGGTGCTTCCTGAGGAACTGAGGAGTTGTTGGAACTGAAAACAGGAACACATAGTTGACAAAGAGGCAAGAGAAAAGAAAACTGCAGATGGAGGAAAATAAGATAAACTCCAAGAAAATTCACAGTGAACGGTTTAGCAGAAGTTTTTGTGGACCTCAACAAGTTCTTTAAAAAGTTTGAAAACATGGGCCTCAGCACCAAAAGGTTTTCATTAATAAAGAGGGATGCTCATGAAACATTATCTACTTACAAGCAAATTTATGATGAAAACAAAGCAAACCACCATGGACGTATTTCTAAAAAGAGTGAGATATTCTCAAGAAGAGCCTCAGGCAGGTCCTTCAGGAGGTGTTCCAGAAGAAGGCATCATTACAACATTGTATCATACGGCTCCATGTGTGTCATTGCCCCTGAAGACCTTCCAGTGGGACAAGATGTGGAGGCAGAAGACAGTGCCTTGATAACCCTGACCCTGTGTAGGACGAGGCTAATGTGTGTGTTTGTGTCTTAGGTTCTAACAAAAAGTTTATAAAGTAAAAAAAAAATTAAAAATTTAAAAATAAAAAACCTTGTAGAATAAGGATATAAAGAAAGAAAATATTTTTGTATAGCTGTACGATGTGTTTTAAGCTGTGTTATTACAAACAGTTAAAAAGTTAAAAAAAAAGTTTATAAATAAACACATTATATTAAGCTAAGGTTAATTTATTACTGAAGGAAGGAAAATTTTTTTTTATGAATTCAGTCTGGCCTAAGTGTACAGTGTTTGTAAAGTCTACAGTGCTATACAATATGTCACAGGCCCTCACCTTCACTCACCACTCACTCACTGACTCACCCAGAGAAACTTTCAGTCCTGCAGGCTCCATTCATGGTAAGTGCCCTATACAAGTGTACAACTTTTTATCTTTTATACCATATTTTTACTATTTTTCTGTGTTTAGATTTGTTTAGATACACAAATGCTTACCACTGTGTTACAATTGCCTACAGTATTCAGTACAGGAACATGCTGCACAGGTTTGTAGCCTAGAAGCAGCAGGCTATACCATGTAGCCTAGGTGTGTAGTAGGTTATGCCACCTATGTTTGTGGAAGTATGCTCTATGATGTTTGCACAACAACAAAATTGCCTAATGATGCATTTCTCACAACATATCCCTATCGTTAAGCGAGGCATGACTGTACTTACCCATCCACATCAGTCTGCTCTGGCTACTCTAACAAAATCCCAAAGCCTGGGGGACATAGACAACAGAAATTCATTTCTCACAGTTCTGGAACCTGGGAAGTCCAAGATCAAAGTGCGACAAGTCAGGCTCCATTCTGAGGCCTCTCTCCCTGGCTTGTAGGAGGCCGCCATCTCACTGTGTGCTCACATGGCAGAGAGAGAGTGAGCAAGCTCTCTGGTGTCTCTTCTTATAAAGGCACTAATCCCATCATGAGGATTCTACCATCATGGCCTAATTACCTTTCAAAGACCCCATATTCAAATACCATCACATTAGGAACTATGGCTTCAGCATACGGATTGTGGGGGCAAAAACATTCAGTCTATAGTACTATCTGAGTGATCTGTATTATCACCAGCACCAACAGATCATGCATTTGGACTAGGTAGGGCAAAGGGCCAACCTGAGTTAGTGTGAAGATCAAGTAATAGAAACTTTAAGGAATGCAATTCAACATGCAATAACCAATGCTACATCAATCCAAGAAATACATCAGCTGGGTTGAAGCACATCAAGGTACTTACCATGGCCTTGAGATCATCTTGTCCCACTAAATAGGTAAAACATTTTTCACTCATTTCAATTACATTATTGATCTGTTTAGTGACTCTCGTCATTCCTGGATACAATTATCACCTACTTCCAAATCATGGAGTCAGAATAAGTGTAGTTTATTGCTTCCCTGTGTTTCTAATTTCTGAGTTTATTATCTCTTCTGGGACATTTAATTTGCCCTCATGCTACAGGTTATAAATATCAAATAACAAAATAAAAATGAGATAGTGGATAACAGAACATTTTGTGGTGTCTTGAGTTAGACATGAGGGCTTTTTAATAATTAGTCAGGGTATAATTCAAAATTTGACTTTTACCTAGAAGTTCCATTTAGCTTCAGTCTGGTTACTAAGGCTTACATATTTTGTGACACGTTTTCAAAGAGTGAGGACTTATTGTACATTTCTGGAACTTCTCCAAAATGCAACTTAGCCTTCAATTTAAATACACTATTGATAAAAGCAGCTTCAAAAGCCCTTAAATATTTGTGCTTAAGCACTAGATCAGCTGTAGCCCATTGGAAAAATCATACTCTAAATCGCTTGTTTGGGGGGAGATTTCTAGTAGCCTATCGCATATGAACGTAATATGTGCAAAAGATGCCGACCTTCTTTTCTATACAATCCCATAGCTTGTTATTTGGAAAACACAGCAGATACGTATATGTTTGATTATGTGACGTAAAGCATCATGTTTGCAATATCGTGATTCTCAGAGGACAGAGGAGAAAATCTACTGTTTATTGAAAATATCATCTGCCCAGTTTTGTGCTGGGCTCCTTCGCATATGTTATTTCATGTAATCTTTTCATTAGCTCTTTGTGATAAGACCCATATGGATAAGAAAATTGAGATTCAGAGAAATTAATAAATTGCCCCAAATTATAGCATAGGTAAGTAGCAGGCACAGATTTCAAACCTAGGTTCTTCTTTTCTTTTTTTACAAGGAAGATTAGCCCTGAGCTAACATCTGCCACCAATCCTCCTCTTTTTGCTAAGGAAGACTGGCCTTGAGCTAACATCTGTGGCCATCTTCCCCCACTTTATATGTGGGATGCCTGCCACAGCATGGGTTGACAAGCAGTACATAGGTCCTCACACAGGATCTGAACCAGTGAACCTTGGACAACCAAAGTGGAACGTGCGAACTTAACCGCTGTGCCACCAGGCTGGCCTCAAACCTAGGTGTCTTTGAATCCAAAGCCAGAGAGCTTTCCACTGCACAGTGTTTCTCAAACCCCGTTACACATTAGAAACACCTGGGGAGCTTTAAAATAATGATCAGCGCCAGTCTCCACCCTCAGCAATTTTGACTTATTTGGCTTGGAGTGGGGCCTGGGCATTGGCATTTTAACAAAATGCCTCGTGTCCGGGTGGTTCTAATGTGTGTCTGGTTGAGATCCAATGCCTTCCACACTTCTTCTTCAGAGAGAATAGTATTATTTGGCACTACAAGCTGGTGAGAATTTCACAAGGAAAAGACTTTTTAGAAATTTAAAAATGGGTTTGAGGCAAAGGATGAGGGCACTCTATCCTTGCTTCCTTATCACCAGAGACATAACTGGAGCCCCCGGTAAACCAACCCTACCCCAAAACATGCTCTGTGACAGGCAATAGAGGACAGAGGTAGAACCACTCCGTCTTTAAACCACCGTGGAATGCAGGTCACGTGGAAAACACATGTACTCAGAATCTGCCTTATGAAGTGAAAATTCAATGTTTGTGTCTTGCACAAAATTAACTGGAACACATATGTGGATTATAAAACATTTTCATGTGGTTATTCTGAATATAAATGAAATACTGTACACGAATAGCCATTGTAAACTACAAGACAGTAGAAAGACAAATATAAGATATAATAATAATTAATTTCATAAATCACAAAATAGTAATCAAAATAGCTATGAAAATGTTTCATTTTTTCCACAAATTCACTGATTCATCTCAATCCTATTACTAACTCTTGTTTTTAAAGAAGTAATGAAGTACTTAGGAAGACAGCATATTTGAATCTGTGAATGATAAAACCAGAAAGTGGGAAGATATGGTTCCTGCTGAAGTCAAGTTCGTTGTCAGTCGTCTAAATGTTCCATATCCAACTTAAAATGAAGAAATTGCAATGAGTGATCCTAAAAAGGCATCTTTTAACATGAACAATTTTTATCATATTTCAGACATGGAAAGATAATTATTCTAATCAACTAATTACCAAATAAATCAACCAAACAACCCATGTATACCAGATCTTTGAAGCCAAAGAAAAAGGAAAATACTAAAGCAAAAATCTGGAAAATAAGGAAAAATAATGCTAATTTGAGTTAGTTAACTTTTCACTTCAGTTATGTAGGCAGTAAAGTCCTAGATTTAAATATCTTTGAAATGAGATATTCAAAAGCAGAAAAGAGATCCCGTAAACCCACTAAAGCAGTGAGTGTGATATATGGTGTTAAACGGTAAAACAAAGCAAGGGAGAGGTCGAAAAAGAATTGGAAGAAAACCACTCTATTAAATGGACTTTGGGGCTCCCATCTGATTCAGCAGTAGGTCAAAATGTCCCCTTCTCCCAATGATAATTTTTCTTCTTGCACCCCACTCCTCATACCAGCAATTTAATCCAGAGAATAAAGAATGGAGGATAAAACTGTGACTCTCAGGCTGAATATGCTGACATCATAGTCTGTTTAAGAAGGGAGCAGAAAGGAAGGTTTATTTTAAAATTAGATTTATAAAATAGCTCAAGTTATCTTCGATAACCCCTAATGCCTTTTCCTGTTGGATCATTCTTTGAAATTATCCGAAGTGTAACTCTATTCATTGTCTCCTTCAGAGGAGCTGTCCATATGGTCGTCCCCTCATGCAATAGACTCAAACCCTTTTATCACCACAGGCAAACTCATGAGGAGTTTGCTTCTCTGATGATTGGAATATATTTGAAAAAACAAAACAAAACAAAAAAGCTTCCTGTGTTGGCACTTGCAAGAGATGTTTGCATTTTAGGAAGTTTTGCAATCAGAGCGTATGGCTGTTTGTTTGCTCTGTCAGCTGGCATCCTCCATAGGAGCTGGAGCCCCATTACGGGAGGTGGGATAAAGTACAAAGGAAACCAGCTGTGTGACGAATATCAGCACACCGCTGCCAGAGAAAGCCACACTTCAGGGAGCGCCAGTCAGCATAGTGGAGTTTATTGCAGTCATCATCACCCTTGATTTAGTTTAAAATGGGCAGAAAGGGAAAAAAATTTTCACGAAATTTTTCAAAAATCTGGTGATTGAGGGGCTGGCCCCGTGGCCGAGTGGTTGAGTTCGCGTGCTCCGCTGCAGGCGGCCCAGTGTTTCGTTGGTTTGGGTCCTGGGCGCGGACATGGCACTGCTCATCGGGCCACGCTGAGCCAGCGTCCCACATGCCACAACTAGGGGGACCCACAACGAAGAATATACAACTGTGTACCAGAGGGGCTTTGGGGAGAAAAAGGAAAAACAATAAAATCTTTAAAAAAAAAAAATCTGGTGATTGAGAATTACACTAGCAAGTGTTCTTGGGGGAAATGGGTCAGAAATCAAAATGACGTGTGTTTTGAGAGCACAAGCCATGATAATCTTTCACCACAGATCTCAAGGGTAAACATGTTGATAGCTTTGTTTGTGTGCAAGGAAAGGAAACAATGATGCGGGGGGTAGATATTTTACTTTTTGAAGTAGTGTTGAGGCAGGAAAATTGTTTGAGGGAGAACAATTCTGGGGGTAGCTATGGAAGTGAGAAGAATTGGAAAACTTTCAGCAAATTCTTAGAAAAGAATGTGATGTCCTAAATGTCGAGATTCTATGATGCTGGAAGACAATCACTTCTGGTCTAGACTAGAAAAATGAATAGAGGCAGAGGTTTCTGCATTGGAGTCATGGATCTGACCCTAGTCAAGTTGCTTAACCTCGATAAACTTTATTTCTCTCATTTACAAAAAAAGGAAAATAGTAGTATCCAACTTATCAGATGGTTGTAAAGAATAGATAATACAGAGAAGTGTTTAACAGAGTGCCAGACGCATAGAAAGCATGCACACTGTTAAAAAATATCATTATTACAGAAAGGATTGCTTGTCGGCTATAGGGAGAAGGAGAGATGCTACTTTTGGCGGTGGGTGCTTCAGGAGAAACTAGTTCTCAGAACGTGCCTCTCTCTCTAGCCTCAGAGCCAAGCCTTAGAATCTGCTGTCCTGTAGCCTCTGCTCAAATCTCCCTCTTTCACACATCATTGATTATATCACTGCTTCTCACATCAATAGTGGAGAAGGACCAAATTTCCAATTCATTTCAGAATGGTACTTTTCATAAAATGCATTAAAAAAAGAATTATTAGAAAATAACAAACAAAACAAAAGACATAAAATGTAAGCCTACTGATCACATGCTTGGATGTCATGATAATGCAAATTGCTATAAAAATTTCTTAATGCTTACTCTCAATTTTGTACTTATCTTGCCATGATAACAGACAGCAATTGGCACCAGTGGGTCATCGTTATTTTGAGGAGCACTGGCATCACTTCTCAATAACTTCTGTTCTTTCTTTAGGTCTCAATTGAGATGTCTCTTGCTCTGAGGAGCCTTACTCGAGCTCCTCAAGATTGGACTGGTCACCTCTCTTGTGTGCTTCCTTTGCACGCTGTGCTTCTCCCAAACTTACAAGGATTTTTGTCCTATTCATTTTCTTATCTTCTTTGCTAACAAAACCTGATGCACAGTTGATGCTCAGTCAACACTGAAAGCATGTGTTTCTTTCAAGTAAGGAGACGATTGAGGTGCACCTTGTTCAACTCTATGATGACTTGAACTTGGGATAGGATCATTCCTGTCATTAATTAGACTCATTGTCCCTTTGAAAAAAATTCTTCCTTGGTAAGAAAATGAAATTTATAAACAACAGTGTATTTAGACCCTGGGCAAGTCTTATTCATAGAACTTACTCATCGAGTGGATTTTATCCACAAGCTTCAGAAAGGAAATTGAAGGTTTAATTTGTATCTCTTCCTTGGAAGTGGATGTATAAATCTTTGGAAGCTTTTCCTATCTTTAAAATATATTGCTTTAGAAGATTTGTCTTTGACAAGTCATAATTCTGATGACTCACAGAAGTCTTACTGAGAGTTTAAATTGATGTGTACAACAGTTTCTCCAAAACCAGGAAGCCCCAGTAACTGCCTCACCAAGGGAATAGATAAGATTTTAAGCAGGATATCCTTTATTCCTCTCAGGATAAAAGGGAAATGTGAAAATATAGTTTCTATTTTACAAATGGAGTTTTACACTTCATCATGGAGAGAAGAAAGTGCTGATCCCCCCTTAACAGAACAAGTCATTTTTGGATGATCAAAGGAAGAGAAAACACTGTTTATCTGAAAGATGACAAATTACTTTTCTCCCTGTGGATGGGGATCAGTTATTCTCTAGCAATTCGATCAAATAACTGTTTAAGAATTGCCCATGTGCAAGACACAGAGCACACCGTTATCCAGCTTCGCTCTGAGGGGAGAAATGGCTTTCCTCCTCTTCTCTGGAGTCGACCCTCAGCCCTGGCCCCACTGTTCTCATCAGGAACAATAATGCTTAACTGGCTGGCATGAGCCTCTCGCCATTCCCCAAACTTCCCGTTTGTGAACTGGAAAAGAGGACTGAGGCTGTTTCATGATTCCAAACATCTTGGGATGCACCAGGAAGTCTCCTATTATCAATGGGAAAATAGTCCACAGTCTAATCACATAGACCCAGTGAAGTGGAGACCTCTGGGGCAGAAACCCTCAGTGCTGTGGCATTAGAACCAGGCATCCGGACCCCAAATGTGTGCCATGCAAGATCTGTACATTGAACGCACAACTTTTCTTGCCCATATATAGAACTACTTCTGAATGTGTGTGGATTATTATGCTAAATAAATTCCACATTTTAGAAAGAATTATTGAAAAAATCTCATAATTTTTCACCATTACATTTTTTCTCAATCAACAGATAATAAAAGTACCACTGCTACTAGCATGTGTGGGTCTGTGAAAAATGTTGAGATTGAAAAGGACTCCTGAGTCTCTGTAGAACTGAAAACCATGATGTGCATAGCCCTGGCTTCTCACTCTGCATCTGCATACCCGCCTGGAGGGCTGGGAGCCTCTGGGCGCTCCAAGGAGGATCTAGCTGACTCGGCACAGTAGCGAAGGCAGGTTGAAGACAGAAAGCTAGTGAGAATCTTCAGGGGAAAGGAATCTCAGTGAATAGTCACTATAAGTCTGGTTCTGTCTTTTTGGATGGTGAGTTAAGGGGTAAATGGAGGTCCTTATATTTTCAAACATCTCCCCACCCCATCCTCAATGATCTAGGTTCCTATTACGAGGAAAGCTTGACCTTCACTATAGAGAATCCTAGTTTAAAATGAAAACAGATTGGCTTAATGCGATTTTGAAGTAACATGTCTCCTAACCTTTCTTCTTGAAGAAACATCTTGAGTAGGAAAGCAGTTGGCAAGACATAAGGTACAGGGAACCTGGAAAATGAGGAGAGTACCACGAAAGGGAAGAAAGTTGTAGATTTTCAGTGTCATATCACTAAATTTGGATGTGAGGCTCTTTGTCAAGATGGAATGGAAGTGAAGAGGGAGAAACTTGTCTATAGTATGACACCACCCAGCAGAACATGACAGGAGTGGATAGTGGCCTGAGATGAAGGCAAAGATTCAGTCATGAATGCTAAAACAGTCACGTTCAAGAAGATGGTTGGCCCTGGAGCCCCAAAGTAGCCCTAACAGTTAACACAGAAGTAGGGACTGAAGAGTTGTGGAACTTCTCCTGTGAGCTTCATGTCATCACACGGGAACTCTGTCTTTGGAGATCAAAAGTTCTTATCACCAAGCAGCCTTTTAAGGACTAGGCTCCAAACACCAAGACAGGGATGGACTCAAGACTTCAGCATCACAGAAATGATATCCAAGTGATGTCATGAATCCAAGTGGTTGTATGTGAGCCATGCAGCAAAAACTACCTCTCAGGGACTATAACGGGAATCCAGTGATCAGTACTTCAACATTAAGGTCTGGGAGGAAGATCAGAGCTAAGCCTTGGAAGGGATACTGGTGGAAGTGGGCAGGGTGTAGACAGAGACAGTTCAAATATAGCTAAGTCCTGCCCAGGCTGCATCTGAGTATGTTTACGATGCTGGTGTTGCCACTCCTTTTCAGGGAAATTAACTAACGAGGACTTTGGGAAAGGAAGAGGGTAGTGATACATTCAAGGGAAGGAAGTCCTCTGAAGCTTCAACCAACCTATGTAGAAATGATTTGGTTTAGTTTATGTCCTTCAGTCTCCTTAGCTTAGAAAAATGGAGCCATCCTTGTGTCCCTCTATAAATTATAGGAGTTGTACAATTAACTTGGGGGCCAAAATCACAACTGCACATAAGTGTTTCTTTGCCATGTTTGTCTTCCTTGGTGCATAATGGCTTTTAGAGACCTCAGGGGAAGGAGGGAGGAGTCAGATCAAGTAGGACTCAAGCATTTCTGGATCTCTTCATCAAAATGCTGTAAGCAGACCTCTCTCGATTACCACCTCAACTGTAAAACTTACGTGGATGAGGAGGACAGGATAGTCTGCAGCACTTCTTGGCATCAGAGAAAAAGAAATGAGAAGGGCAGATAGAAGCATAGACCTTGTTTCCCACCAGGACTTAGAATGGCCCCAAAGGAAGTGTTTCAGCCACCCCATCCATCCTGGTGGGAGAAAAAAGTATAAGAAGGAGAAAGAGAAGTAGAAGAGGCCTCACCAATTATATGTTTTCAAGGTTAAACCCCCACACACTGGGATTGAAAACTGACCCTTATAGTCACTTTTCCTCCTCCCTGTGACTGTTTCAGACTGAGAAGTAAGGGAGGATGACAAATACAGAGGATCAAAGCTGCCTGGGGGCAGGGACCTTGACAATCTTGTTCAACTGTTCTATCCCAATAGCTGAAGCAGATCCTGACATATGGGAGGCCCATAGTGAATATGTGTTGCTTTTTTGAATGAATGACCTCTTCCTCCTAACGTCTGACGGGGACCTCTGAAGACAAATTTACTTATTTAGCTTTTGCCTAAATGGCTTTCATTCGCCTGTTCTTGACTCTTTCCATTACAGGTATAAGTAAGTTTATTCATTTGTATTAGACCCAGTAAAATAACATAGCTCAAGATCATTGTCTCTGGAGAGATTCTAAAGGAAACCAATGGGAAGCACTCTGCCCCTCATATGTAAGCAGATCTGTTGCTGCGCTCCCTCAGAAGCTCGCAGGCATCAAAACCTGTCACCTTTACAGGGGATTGCTTCCCTTTTCCTTTCTTTTTGCTTATTTTTCTCTCTTTCCTCCTCATTTTCATGCTCTTCTTCTTTTTTCTTTTTTAAAGTTTGGCACCTGAGTTAACATCTGTTGCCAATCTTCTCTTTTTCCTCTTCTTCTTCTCCTCAAAGCCCCCCAGTACATAGTTATATATTCTAGCCATAGGTCCTTCTGGCTCTGCTATGTGGGATGCGACCTCAGCATGATTTGCTGAGCAGTGCTAGGTCCGCACCCGGGATCTGAACCTGTGAAACCCTGGGCCAAAGCAGAGCACACAAACTTAACCACTTGGCCATGGGGCCAACCCCTCTCCTTTTTTTAATTTTAATTTTTCTTTCTTCTTTTTCCTATTCTATTTTTCTTTCCTTTACATTCAGATCTGTTCTGGAATTCCCCAACTTTTGCTCCCCACTTCCATAAACACCCACACATAGCTCTGCATTCAGGGGAACTCTCAGCTTCACAGTTAGTATGAGCCTGTTTAAGAGATCCTTTTCCCATGAAGCGACAGGAGTTTTCTCCCTGAGCTTATGCCTATATAGAGTTATTTGTTTATCATCTGATTCTTTCCACTAGAATTAGAAGCTATGCAGGAGCAGTTTCTTGGATCCTGCCTAATATGTGTTGTCTCTGAGAGAATATTTGTCAAATAAATGAGCAGATACTGAATGCCTGTGTAGATAGAACTGGTAAGCTTTATAACTTGATATTAACAGATGTGGTTTGTCTGCACTTGTGCCATCTGAAAATGATGATCACCCAGCAGCCTTGCAGAGACTCCACTGGATCTTGTGAAAGCAAAAGCTCACATTCCTGTCCTCTCCACCCCAGGGACTTGCTGATATTTCTCCAAATCCACAATTTGTGTTCTGCCAGGCCATGACTATTTATCTCTGTGATGAATACTTAATGCAAATCATAAGACATCCTGAGGGAGGCTGGCATCCATACCCACTGAGAAGGCCAGCCAGCAATGTGTGAACCACTGATGTCAAAGGCCATTAACGCAAATGAAAATTAACATTTTTCATCAAGGTCTAATAGTATGCTGCCAGGTGGGCCAACTGCTGTGCCACCTGTTTATAGAAACACATTGCTAATCAGTCAGTAAAATCCTTTAAATATCTGTGTTTCTCCATATTTGCTTTTAAGCCTTTTGAGAGCATTAGATTAGTCTCAATTAGTAAAGCTAATGCATGCAGAAATTTTGAATGTTTTAATTTAATGGAAAATATCCTGCTGGTTGAGAAATATCTTTTCTATCTGGAGCCCATTTCTTTAGCACAAACTGTTTGCTCCATGTCTTGAAAGGTTAATTGCAGGTTTATCATAATCCAAAACATTGATGTTGATTTTCTTTTGCATTTCTTACAAATCCTTAAAAAGCTTGATATTCATTTCTTCAGTGATGAAGCTCCATCAGGAAGGTAATGATCTAATTTGTTAATTTGAATTTTATCTTTTCTCCTGTTGAAGTAACAAAAGAGAAGCTGCTGCATCATGAATGTTTTCTGTCATGTGAATAGCTTCCACACAAATCAAACAGTTCAATATAACCAAGGAGCAACAGCCGCCCTTTTCCTCATGATAGCCTGGTACATTCTCGGCTCTCTCATTCATTGTTACACTTAGCTCTGTTTTATTATTGTGCCTGAGGCCTGATTTCCAACAAGAGGCCTCTTCTAATGGAATGCCAGTAGAATTCTAGCTCCCTGTCATTTGGATGTCAGTTTTATTCTTGATAATAAAGCGGGAGAACTAGGCACAGGTAATGAGAAAATACATTTTATTTACTGGCTGATGTTTATATGTTGAATGTTAAAGAGTTTTAGGTTTTCAGTCATAGCAAAGCTTCATAGAGTTGGTGACTGATAATCTCAAATCTTCTGATGTATTGTAACTGTCAGAGACAGACAGGATGGATTTGACAGGTAGAAATACATGTAAAGTATATAAGCATCAAAAGATGATATCTCAGTAATTAAATGCAAAATAAAATTAAATGTCACAAAACAAAAGTAATCATTTATTCTTATCCATTATATTATGAAAGTCATAATGATTTCTTGCCAAGAGGGAGTGAAAGGGAGAGAGAAAAGGACCTGGAGTGACCCCATGGAACTTGGAGCTCCTCCTTTGAAAATAAAGACGTCGGGAAGTCTTGAGTCTGATTTCTGGTTGGGTTTGGACAATGGGGAGCAGCAGCAGGAGATTAGAGGGAAAGAGAAGGATGGAGTGACCAATATGCCAACAGCTGAAATAACAATGAAATCCCCTCCGACACCATTCTTCAGAGGAACTAGCCAGCCACATGGTGGCCATTGGACATACTAGACCCCAATCCACTGCTCTTTGTGGATGGACACACATTTCAGTGATGAATTTGCTTTCCCTACCTCTAGCTCTTCTGTTAGAACCACTGTTCTTGAATTTAAAGGAGTTCTTGTTCACTGACATACTGTTGTCGACCCTGATATCAGTTTCCCCACATTAAACCCAGCATATATGGGGTTAAAACCAAAGCACTCGTTCCCTGCTTACTCCCTGGCTTCCTGGCTCCAGAATCCACTATCCTCCATGAAGAAAGACACCGCCAAGGACAAGCAGCTGGATTATCTCTTCCCGGTAAAGAGATACAGGCTGGTGGGAAAGCTGTGGACCAGCAAGGTCATGGGCTCCCTCCTCTCTGCAAGTAGTCTCAAGGCCAAAGACAGGTTGGTGGGAAAACTCCGACCAGCAGGGCCATATGCTCCTCCCCCCACATCTAAAACCCCAAATAAAAACCCTTCCTTTTAGCTTTTCGGGGAGTTTGGGATTTCAGCATTAGCTGCCCTCTCTCCTTGCTCAGTGCTTTGCAAAAATAAAATTCCTACTTTCTTCCACCACACTCGGTGTCAGAGATTGGCTTGCTGTGCAATGGGTGAGCGAACTCACTTCAGGTTCGGTATCAATACCACATCGCCTCTGACCAGGGGATGCATTTTATGGCAAAGGAAGTGTAACAATGGGCTCACAACCACGGGGTTCACTGGTTCTTAGCAAAATTTGTGCTATGATCTGAACGTCAGTGTCTCCCCAAACCACAAACACACAAAATTAATATGTTGAAACTATAATCCCCAATGTGATGATATTGGGAGATGGAGCCTTTGGGAAGTAATTAGGTCATGAATGTGGAGCCCTTATGATGGAATGAGTGCTATATAAGAGACCAGAGAGAGCTTGTTTTTTGTCTCTCTAGTCTCTGCTGTGTGAGGACACAGTGAGAAGAGGGCTTTCCCCAGGAACAAAATTAGCCAGCACCTTGATCTTGGACTTCTTGAGTCCAGATCAGGGAGAAGTCAATTTCTGTTGTTTAATCCACTGAGTCTACGGTATTTGTTACAGAAGCCCTACTGACTATCAGGCCCATGCCTCAGGAGCATTCGGCCTGGTAGAATACTGCGTGGCCTACTAAAAGTTCCGTTACTACACGAGCTGTAACACCTTACAAGAGGAGTTTACAGTCTTATATGTGTGGTATACACTTTATTCCAGTGGAAAATACATGGTGTTATTTCCATCATTAACAAAATGCTCAGATCTGGGAACCAGCGAGAGGAGGTGGGAATGGTTCCTCACACTATTCTACCTATGAATCCACTTGAAGAACTTTTGGTTTGCATCCCCACAGTCTTGGGCTTGTGTAGGTAGAGGATCTAATACCTAAGGAGAGAATGCTTCCATCCAGAAGTAGTATTGTCCTTCCATTGGGTTGGAAGCTGCGACTGTCCCCTGGTCATTTTGGCTTCCTCAAGCTGTTGAACCAATAAAGGTGTCACTGCGATGGCCAGGGGAATTGGTCCCAATTACCAAAGGAAATTCAAGTTGTTACTAAACGATAGAGATAAGGACTATGCCTGGACCAGAGATTTATTGGGAAGTCTCTTGTTACTCTCTTTTCAAAAAGTCCTTGTCTGTGAACAACTGCAGCAAAAACAAAATCAGGCGAACAAGCATCCAGATTCTTAGGAAATAAAGGTTTGATTCATCCCATACAGCTACAGTCCAGAAAAAGAGAGGGAGAGCAAAGCTTATGTGATGAGTATGGAGCTATCATGACCAATGCAGGCTTTGTGAACAGCTGTAGAATTGGAGCTCTAAGAACTACATTTCCTGTTAATTAGTTCGTGTTTTTCCCCCTTCTGTCTCCCTTTTACTAGTAGTGACTTTTACATTTCAAGTGTAAGTAGGACAGGATTGACATTACCTTGCAACATCCCCCTCAGTTGTTGCTAGCTTATCCCCAGGCTACGTTGCTCTTCCTTGTGGTTTCCCTACACCCTTCCCGCATCTTTGTAAATATTTATTTACATATGCTGTCCTAAAATTACCCAGCATGAGTATGCAGCATCTTTCTGGCCTGGACTTTAATTAATATATTCCTTAAAGAAACAATTAAATATTCTTTAAAAAAATTTCTGATAAATATTCTACCATAGTTACATTCAGTATTTGTATAATGCCTTTTTTTTTTTTTTTTTGCTGAGGAAGATTAGCCATGAGCTAACATCTCTGCCAGTCTTCCCCTATTTTATATGTGGGTCACTACCACAGTATGGCTGATGAGTGGTGTAGGTCTGTGTCCAGGATCTGGACCTGTGAACCTGGGCCGCCAAACTGGAGAATGCCAACTTAACCACTAGGCCACAGGCTGCCACCTGTATAATGCTTTTTTACTGTACAAAATATTTTGTACACATTATTTCATATATAATACTAGCACTAAGATTTTGAGAAAGGTACTAATGTTACTACTTTTTAAATAAAAAAAGTGAGGGTAGAACTGCCAAAATGCCCAGATTCACAACCGTGAAGAAGCAGAGGTAGGATTGAATTGTCGTCTTTTTTTTTTTTTCGGGTCCTTTCCATTATGCAATGAATGTTTCATAGACAATGGCAAAAATACTCTTTCATTGTTTTTTTAATTACATGCAATATAATTCATGTACAGTTTTTGTAGCTTTTTGTACCTGTACACCTTTTGGTGTATGGTTATATGAGTTTTAAGACGCACATAGAACGATGTAACTTCCACCACTATGAGGATGAGGAAAATTTTCATCATCTCTTCAAATTCCCTTATATTACTTAGTTGTCAACATTTCCCTCATTGTTCTATCATCATTTGTTGAAAATATTACCTTTCTCCCTTGAATTACCTTTTCAAATTTGTCACAAAACAATTGATCACGTTACTGTGGATCTACCTCTGGACTTTATTATGTGTCTATATTTTTGTTAATACCACAGTTGTCTTCACTGCTGGAGCTTTCTATCTGATGAAGTGAGTCCTTTGACTTTATTCTTCTTTAAATAAATTTCTTTGGCTGTTCTATTTCCTTTGATTTCCATATCATTTTAGAATCAATTTATCTATATCCAAGAAATGCTGCTTGGATTTTGATTACAATTGAGGTAATTTATATATAAATTTGGGGAGAACTGATAAATAATCCATATTAATTTTTCTAATCCACAAACACAGCATGTCTGTCCATGATGTAGGACTTCTTCGATTTCTTTTATCAATATGTAATAGTTCTCAGCATATAGATCTTCTGCATATGTTGTTTTATTTATAACTAAGTATGCTTTTCTTTTACTTTTTGATTTTCTTAAAATTATTTATTGAGGTCATATTGGTTTATAACTGTGTAATTTCAGTTATACATTATTATATATCAGTTTCCATATGGACTGCATCTGTCTCACATCCAGTAGTCTAATTTTTATCCATCGTCATACTTACATACCCTTTTACCCCTTTCACCTCCTGCCCTAACCCCTTCCCCTTTGGTAACTACAAATCTGTTCTCCTTATCCATTTGTTTATCTACCATATGTGAGTGAAATCATATGGTGTTTGCCTTTCTCTTTCTGGCTTATTTCACTTAACATAATAGCTTTAATGTCCTTCTATATTTTTGCAAATGGGATGATTTTGTCTTTTTTATGGATGAGTAGTATTCCATTGTGTGTGTGATATATATGTACATGGTGTATATATATATACACCACATCTTTATACATTCATCAGTTGATGGGCACTTGGGTTGCTTCCATGTTTTGGCTATTGTAAATAATGCTGCAGTGAACATAGGGTTGCATAAATCTCTGTAGATTTCAAGTTCTTTGGATAAATATCCAGTAGTGGGATAGCTGGATCATATGGCATTTCTATTTTTAATTTTTTGAGAAATCTCCATACTATTTTCCATAGTGGCTGCACCAGTTTGCATTCCCACCAGCAGTGTATGAGAGTTTCCTTTTCTCCATATCCTCTCAAACATTTATTTTTTGTCTTATTAATTATAGCCATTCTGATGAATGTAGGGTGATATCTCATAGCAGTTTTGTTTTGCATTTCTCTAATAATAATTGATGTTGAATATCTTTTCATGTACCTGTTGGCCATCTGTATGTCTTGTTTGGAAAAATGTCTGTTCATATCTTCTGCCCATTTTTCAATCAGGTTGTTTATTTGTTGTTGAGTTGTATTGGTTCTTTATATATTTTGGAAATTAATCCCTTGTCAGATATATGATTTTCAAATATTCTCTCCCAGTTGGTGGGTTAGTTTTTCTTTTTGTTCCTGGTTTCCTTTTTCCTTTCAGAAGCTTTTTAGGCTGATGTAGTCTCATTTGTTTGTTTTTTCTTTCATTTCCCTTACCTGAGTAGACATGCTATTTGAAAAGATAGTGCTAAGGCTGACATCAAGAGTGTACTACCTGTATTTTCTTCTAGGACTTTTATGGTTTTGGATCTTACATTCAAGTCTTTAATCCATTTTGAGTTAATTTTTGTGTATTGTGTAAGATAATGGTCTACTTTCATTCTTTTGCATGTGGCTGTCCAGTTTTCCCAACACTATTTATTGAAGAGACTCTCCTTTCTACATTGCATGTTCTTTGCTCCTTTGTCAAAGATCAGGTGTCCATAGATGTGTGGCTTTATTTCTGGGCTGTCAATTCTTTTCCATTGATTGGTGTGTCTATTTTTCTACCAGAACCATGCTGTTTTGATTATTATAGTTTTGCACTATATTTTGAAATTGGGGATTGTGATACCCCTGGCTTTGTTCTTTTTTCTCAGGATTGCTTTGTCTATATGGGGTCTTTTGCTGTTCCATATAAATTTTAGTATTCTTTGTTCTATTTCTGTGAAGAATGTCATTGGGATTCTGATTGGGATTGTATTGAATCTGTAGATTGCGTTAGGCAATATGGATATTTTAACTATGTTTATTCTTCTAATCCATGAGCATGGAATATCTTTCCATTTCTTTATGTCTTCTTCGATTTCTTTCAATAATGTCTGATAGTTTTCAGCATAGGGGTCTTTCACCTCTTTGGTTAAATTTATTCCTAGATATTTTATTCTTTCTGTTGCAATGGTAAATGGGATTGTATTCTTGACTTCTTTTTCTGCTAGTTTGTTATTAGTGTGTAGAAATGCAACTGATTTTGATTGTGTACCCTGCAAATTTGCTGTAGTTGTTGATTATTTATAATTGCTTTCTGGTGGATTCTTCAGGGTTTATATATATAGAATCATGTCATCCACAAATAGTAAGAGTTTCACTTCTTCCTTTCCAATTTGGTTATCTTTTATTTCTTTTTCTTGCCTAATTTCTCTGGCCAAAACCTCCAGTAGTATGTTGAGTAAGAGTGGTGAGAGTGGGCACCCTTTTCTTGTTCCTGTTCTCAGAGAGATGGCTTTCAATTTTCCCTAAGTATGATGTTGGTTGTAGATTTGTGATGTATGGCCTTTATCATACTGAGGTACTTTCCTTCTACACCCATCTTATTGAGAGTTTTTATCATAAATGGATGTTGGATAGTGTCAAATGCTTTCTCTGCATCTATTGAGAAGATTTTTATTTCTCATTTTTGAGAAGTGGTTTTTATTCCTCATTTCGTTAATGTGGTGTAGCACATTGATTGATTTGCAGATGTTGAACCATCCCTGCATCCCCGGAATAAATCCCACTTGATCATAGTGTAAGTTCCTTTTAATGTACTGCTGAATTCAATTAGCTAATATTTTGTTAAGGATTTTTTTTAAAGATTTTATTTTTCCTTTTTCTCCCCAAAGCCCCCTGGTACATAGTTGCGTATTTTTTAGTTGTGGGTCCTTCTAGTTGTGCCATATGGAACACTGCCTCAGTGTGGCTTGATGAGTGGTCCCATGTCCATGTCCAGGATCCAAACTGGCGAAATTCTGGGCCTCTGTAGCGGAGCACATGAACTTAATCACTTGGCCATGGGGCCGGCCCCTTGTTGAGGACTTTTGCATCTATGTTCATCAGTGATATTGGTCTGTAATTTTCGCTTTTGTGTTGTCCTTGTCTGGTTTGGGTATCAGGGAAATGTTGGCTTTGTAGAATGAGTTAAGAAGTGTCCCATCTTATTCAGGACAGTTTGAGAAGGATAGGTACTAAATCTTTGAATGTTTGGTATAATTCTCCGGAGAAGCCATCTGGTCCTGGATTTTTGTTTTGGGGGAGGTTTTAAATTATTATTTCAAACTCTTTACTTGTGATTGGTCTATTCAGATTCTCTATTTCTTCTTGATTCAGTTTTGAGAGATTATATGATTCTAAGAATTTATCCATTTCTGCCAGGTTATCCAATTTGTTGGCATATATTTTTTCACAGTATTCTCTTATAAATCCTTTGTATTTCTGTGGTATCTGTTGTAATCTCAACTCTCTCAGTTTTAATTTTATTTATTTGAGCCTTCTCTCTTTTTTCTTAGTGAGTCTGGCTAAGGGTTGGTCAATTTTGTTTATCTCCTAAAAGAACCACCTCTTAGTTTCATTAATCTTTTCTTTTTTTTTTTTGTCTCTAATTTATTTCTGGTCTATTTTTTATTTATTCCTTCCTTCTGCTGACTTTGGGCTTTGTTCTTATTTTTCTAGTCTATTAGATGTAATTTAAGTTACTTATTTGAGATTTTTAATTTTTCTTGAAATAGGCTTGTATGGCTATAAATTTCTCTGGTAGTACCACTTTTGCCACATCCCATAAGAGTTGGTTTGTTATGTTTTCATTTTCATTTGTCTCCAGGTATTTTTTGATTTCTCTTTTGATTTCTTCATTGATCCAATGATTATTCAGTAGCATGCTGTTTAGTCTCCACATATTTGTGACTTTCCCAGCTTTTTCCTTATGGTTGATTTCTAGTCTCACAGTATTTCACTCAGAAAAGATGCTTGAAATGATTTCAGTCTTCTTAAATTTATTGAGGCTTACCTTGTTTCCCAACATATGGTCTATCTTTGAGAATATTCCATGTGCACTTGAGAGGCATGTGTATTCTGATATTTATGGGTGGAACATTCAATATATATCTATTAAGTCCCTCTGGTCTAGTGTTTCATTTAAGGTCACTATTTCCTTGTTGACATTCTGTCTGGATGATCTATTCATTGATGTAAGCCGGGTGTTGAGGTCCCCCACTATTATATTGTTGCTGTCAATTTCTCCCTTTCGATCTGTTAATAGTTGCTTTATGTACTTTGATGCTCCTACATCAGGTGCATGTATATTCATGTGGTATGTCCTCTTAGTGGAATGTCCCTTTTATCATTATATACTGCCTCTTTTTGTCTCTCATTATCTTTTTTATCTTGATGTCTGCTTTGTCTGATATAAGTATGACAACATTTGCTTTCTTTTGCTTGTCATTTGCTTGGAGTATCATCTTTCATCTCTCTACTCTGAGCCTGTGTTTGTCTTTAGAGCTGAGATGAATTTTCTGGAGGAAGCATATTGTTGGGTCTTGTTTTTTAATCCATCCAACCACTTTCTGTCTTTTGATTAGAGAATTCAATCCATTTATATTTAGAGTGAGTATTGATATATGAGGGCTTAATACTGCCATTTTGTCTCTTATTTTCCAGTTGTTCTATATTTCCATTTTTTCTTTTCTCTTGTACTTCTGACTTCCATTTCAGTTTGGTGGTTTTCTCATTTTTCTCTTTATTTATGATTTGTGACTCTGCTATGATTTTTTGGTTGAGTGGTTACCATGAGGTTTATATGAAAGGTCTCATAGATGAGATAGTCTATTTTCTGATAGGCACTTATCTCCATTAGCCTAAGTAGGTTCCATCCCTTTCCTTTTCCCCTTTTGAGTTATTGTTGTCACAAAGTATTCTTTTTTGTGTTGTGAATTTGTGACTAAATGGAATTGTTTATAGCTATTTTTGATGCTTACTTCCCTTAATCTTTTATGTTATCATTGTTTCCTAACCTATTCTGATAGAGAATTGCAATTTTCTGATTTTGTCTGTCCACTTATCTACTTGCTCAAAGCTTTGTAAGCCTTTGCTTTTTTGCTTCAGGTAGGAGGGCTCCCTTCATCATTTTTTGTAAGGTTTGTTCTAGTGGCGATCAGCTCCTTCAACTTTTTTTTATCTGAGAAAGTGTTTATTTCTCCATTGTATCTGAAGGATTTCACTGGATAAAGTATTCTTGGCTGAAAGTTTCGTCTTTTGGTATTTTGAATATATCATTGCATTCTCTCCTAGCCTATAAAGTTTCTGCTGAGAAATCTGCTGAAAGCCTGATAGGGGTTCCTTTGTAGGTTATTTTCTTCTGTCTTTCTGCCCTTAATATTTTTTCTTTGCCATTGACTTTTGCTTTCTCTAGCAAATTTTTCAGTTCTGAAGTCTGCTGTTTTGGGTCTTGATATTGCCATTCTAGTTTTATTTTTTTAAATTAGTGTTCTCGTATTTCTTTTGTTCTTTTATTTTCAACATATCTGTATCATGATATTTAAACTGGGTTTCTGATAGGGTTTCCAGTATATAGTTGGGTATTTTTCTGTTTGTTTAAATTCTATCTGATTGATGTGTTTAGACTATTTACATTTAGTGTAATTATTAGCTTGGTTAGATTTAGTTCTACAACTTTATTTATTTTGTTTGATCATTTTGTTTGTCTTTCCTCTATTTTCTCTTTCATGTATATTTTCTACTATTTTCATTATTGTTTTATATTATTTGACTATTATTTAGTATTCAATTTGAATTTATCTATTGTCTATTTGTATTCTTTTGCACAATATTTTAAGTGGCTGACTTAGAGATTACAATATGCAACTTAATTTTCATAATCTACTTAGCATTAATATTTACTGCTTCAAGTGAAATGTAGAAAGCTTGCAACCATATGAGTCCCTTTATCCTCCTCCTTTAGGTTATGATTTATCCTCCTCCTTTAGGTTATAATTTCTACATATATTGTATCCACACACATTGGAAATCCTATTAGACATGGGTATAATTTTGGCTTTCAATTTTCATGCATATTTTACAGAACTTAGGAGAAAAATCACCTCCTTTATTTTGTTTACCAGATATTTTCCTTTTCTTTTGTTCTTCCTTTATTCCTAAAGTATTAGGTTCCTCTGACATCATTTCCTTTTTGTCTAAAGAGTTTCTTTTACCATTTCTTTCAGCACATGTGATTGATGACAATTTCTCTTAATTTTGTTTCATTGAGAATATCATTATTTTGCATAAATTCTTGAAGGATATTTTCAGAGGATATATAATTCTCAGTTGAAAGTTTTTTGTATCTGCCCCAGCCTATTGATAGTGATACTATTTGCTAGGAATGCCTGAGACACTTGCCTGGGCCCATATTACTCAAAACAAGCCCCACAGACATTTCTTATCAGGGACAGTGTTGTGGCTGGACCAGCTTTTGTTATTCTTGTTATGAATGCAGGATATTATTCAGAAAAAAAACACCAGGGAACTTTGAAGAACAAGATTTATTACTCACAGATCCTGGTGGGTATGCAGCCTACCCATGGGCCATACAACAAGGTCATGGGTAGAGACACAGAGAGCATGGACTGACACAGAATCTCATACAATAACTTCAAACACTCAGAATACAAAATTACTTGACAGAATAACCAGAAAAATCTCATCAAGTATCAAAGGGAAATACAATCAACAAAGGCAACTCTTAAATTGACACAGACTTCAAAACTATCAGACAAAAATTTAAAGCATCTTTTAGAGCCACACTCCGTGAAGTAAGGGTGAACATTCTTGAAATGAATGGAAAAATAGAAATACTCAGCAAAAAAACAGAAGCCATAGAAAATAAGTGGACATTTTAGAAATGAAATATAATATCTGAAATAAAATTTCACTGGATGAATTTCATATAAGAATGGAGATAATAGAGGAGTCAGCAAATTTGAAGAAAGATCCATAGAGATTATCTAACTTGAACAATAGAGAGGAAAAAGACTGAAAAACATGAACAAGCCTATGGAATATTATCAAAAGTTCTAACACTCATGTTGTTGGAATACCAGTTAGAGAAGAGAATGAGATTGGTGCAGAAAAAATAATATTTGAAAATTTTCTAAATTTGGCAAAAGACGTAAATTTACAGAATCAATAAGCTTGGTAAATCCCCAACAGAATAAACCTAAAATATCCATACCCCCAAACGTCATAGTAAAACTACTGAAAAAGCAAAGATGAATAAAAACCTTGAAAGCAGCCAGATAAAAGTGACACATTACATATAGGAGAAAATGAAACGAATGAACATAGATTTCTCACAAGAAATCATTGAGGTCAAAAAACAGTGAAACAAAAATTTTAGTGCACTGAAAGAAAAGAACTGTGTAATATAAGTGCCTGATGTTAAGCTTTTGTTTGCTGAGACATCATTTCAAAAGACATTCATCTTGAATAAACCTATTTCCAGCTGTATGATACAACTACTAGCAAAACAACCAGACAAGGAATTAGGCCACCCCTACCCAGGCAGTTCCTTCTTTCAGAAAGCCCTGTGTAACCTAGAAAACTGACCATTTGAGTGACTGCCACTTCTCCCTTCCCATGCCATAATTCCCACTATTATGCTTTAAATTAGCCAATAAAAAGTGAACTGTGAAACCCTAGTCACCCCACACTTGGACTTTAATAAAGGCAGAGCTCCAGGTTTGGTCCTATCCAAACCCTGTGAAAAAATGTTGATTTTTTGGCTTTGTTTTGTTTTAGTTTAGTTTGTTTAGTTGCAAAACTCAATTTCTGACTGATATTCTCAAGCTCTGCCCTATTCCACCATCAGTTTGGTTTTCAAAGCCTTTGCAGTGCTGTTTGCATTTGCCCTGTGTTTATGCTCCCCACGAGCCAGTTAGGGCCTTGGTGATGAACTACACCACAGTTCCATTCTCAAAGCCTTTGGTATTTTTCTTCTGATCAGTTTTACACATGCACACTTTGTAGATGAACCCAAGGCTTCAAACACAACTTCATAGAGTTGCTTTCTTGAGCTCCCTTTTCTCTGCCATCGCTGTGACACTCTCCAGCTCTCTGAGGCTGCTCATCCTGGTCCTCTGGCCACAAAATGAGAGTTTCAACCTCCTTGCATTGTCACTTAACTCTTGTTACTGGCTCTGCCTTTGGAGTGAAGTGTGAAGCGTGGATGCTAATGCCATCACCTCCATGTGGGGGCACAGCTTTGGGACTGAGCTTGCCTCCAGGGGAAGATCAGGAGAGAAAATAAAAATCAGAGAATTGCTACCATTCTTTCCATTCCTCTGGGACAACCCCTTCAAGTCTTCTGATTAGAGATAGAGCTTCTCTTGGTGACACCTTCTGTGTTGTTCTGGGGTTCAGGCTAACTTGAGGCTAAGCCTACAGATATGGGAGGAAGAAACAAAACCAATGCTATGTTGTTCTTTCTTTTGAGTTTTTATTTCCCTCCCCAATCCACATAATGTCATACTTTTTCAGAGTCCTTAAATACTTTCTTTACCCACTGCCAGTTACACAGAGAGGGTATCTTAAGTAGAACCAGAAAGTACTCAAATGGTTTAGTTTTGTTTCCTTGAAGTAGCAATTTATATTCTCTGAGTATGCCCATAGAATCTAATTCAGCTTTATAATCTTGAAAATCTAACATTCTGTTTTGCACATGGTAGTTATGCAATTAGTATTCGGCAGCTCACGTTATTCCAATCCCTGACAAATAGCTCTGCCTATGAACTCTGTCTTGTAAACTCTGCAAGCTTTGTCTGTAAACACTTTTCTTTTTTTCTGCTTTATTTCCCACCCCCCACCCCCCACCCCAGTACATAGTTGTATATCTTAGTTGCAGGTCCTTCCAGCTGTGGGATGTGGGATGCCGCCTCAACATGGCCTGACGAGCAGTGCCATGTCCACGACTAGGATCCGAACCCTGGGCCACTGCGGTGGAGCGCGCGAACTCAACCACTCGGCCATGGAGCCGGCCCCTCTGTCTGTAAACACTTTTATAGGCATATATTAATGTGCTATAATTTTTTTGTAGAGTGTGTCTTCTTATATTTCAGAGGACTAGGTTTCTGGGGCTCCAGCAGAATGAAGCACTGTCTCTGTGCCTGCGCCTGGGCTAAGTGTCATGGAGTGTTTGCAGACTTTTCACATTTATGACACGATTTCTTCTGGAGAGATATTTAGCGTTCCTATCATTTATTTGAAGAGAATAATTATAAAATACTACTTTTCTCTATCCCCATGATTTTGAGCAGTTACTGGGAATCCAGAGATCAGCTACCTGCAGCTGGCACGAAAGCTTATGGGGAAGGTCCTGTGAAAATTGAAGACATCATAGGATGAGGACTGGATATTATTCTTAAAATAAAAACCCCAGTATCTTGGAAAAGAGAAAACAATGAAAATTCCATGAGGGCTATGTATAGTAATGAAGGTACTTATTGCAATGGTTTAAAATTCCCCTAAAAATAGTTTTCTGAGCAGAGAGAAATAAAAATTATAAAGACAATTATTTTAATTAATCAGCAGAAAAAAACTTATCAGTCCTAGACATTATCCACAATTTTGAGTAACTTAGCATGTGATTTTTCTGTAAGTTTAACTAGTATTGACTTTGTTCATGAAAAACATACAGACCGGTGTGGGATATAGACAGGTAAACAAGTAAAGTGTGATTCACACGCAAATAAAATTACACTAAAAAATAAATTATACTTATAAATGAGAGCTTAATTATATCTGGGATATTCAGGTAATGTTTTAGCAAAGTTTGAAGTATGAATAAGTTTGCTGGCAAAGAGAAAAAAAGGACAAGAGAGTCCTGGAAAAGGCCAGAGTATGTGAAAGACCCAGAGGCACAGAATAGCAGGCTGTGTTATGTGAACCACCAACCCTTTAGGATTTCTGCTCGGTGAAGTTTGAGGAAGGAAGTGATGAGGATGGATATTGTCTGGGGGCATAAAATGGTTTGACTTCTGGAATATGTAAAGGATTCGGGTGTTTATTCTCAAAGTTTGGAGCTTTTAGACAGTTTGATCGGATGAGTGACATAATTAGATCTGAATTTTTGAAAGCTATCTCTGGTAAGTATAGTACTGTATAGATCTGAGAAAGGTGAGACTAGAGAAAATGACCCAGGTGTGCAATGATTAGAAGAGGAATTAAGGAATTAAGGGGAATGGAGAAGCAAGGACAGATGAGGAGCTGAGCGTAGAAACACTGGAAGGGCTTCGAGACTGCATGTGTGAGATGATGACCCCAAGGCTCTGACTTGAGTGATTGAGTGGATGTTGGTGCTGCAAATTAGGAAAGAATATCCAGGAAGAAGAGTACGGTTGAGTAGGAGAAGTAGCACAGTGAGTTCTGCTTTGAACAAGAAGGACTTGAGACGTCTGCGGAGGTTTTCAGTGGAAATGGAACTACAATGAGAAATTTGGGTTAAAAATAAGGATTTGAAGAATACTGGAGTATATGTGGTTGTTAAAAACAAAAAGGTGGATGGAATGATCTAGTGAAGATATTTACAAGAAAAAAGGCCAATGACAGAATCCTGTGTTTAAGAGGTTGTAAGAGGAAGGGACTCTAGCAAAGGCGGCCCCACAGCATAGAATACAGGATGGACACAAACTAGGAAGAGAACCAGACAATGGCGATGTCATGCAGTGCAAAGGAAGAGGGATCTGAGATAATTGGGGTGTGGGGGGGGCACCAAATAAAATCCCTTAAAAAGGCCAAAGGCGGCAAAGACTGAAAAGTATGATTGGATTGGGTTGAAAGGAGGTTGTGGGTGACCTTACTGAGAGGCATTGCATGGCATGGTGGGGTGAAAATGAGATTTTAACAGATTCAAGCATGAAGCAGAGACAGGGATATGCTTGTGCTCTGGGAGCCTTCAACAAGGAGGCACAGAGAGGGCAGAGCTTGGAAAAGGTAGGCCAAAGTCTTCATCTTCTCATTGACCTTAGCTGCACTCCACTTCTTTGGATTTCTGGTACCTTCTCACCTCTGTGAGCATGTGAGGTCATCAAACAGGCCTCTCCTCATTGTCTGATCAGCTGGCACCCTGTTCTCTCTGCACCCGTATTGTGCCATTCCTTCCACTGGGCATTTTAAAGAGCTTCCTGACAACTTTTCCCACATTACTTTCTCTTTTCTCTCTCCAGAGCTGAGTGGTGCGATTCACAGGTCTTATTTAATTGTGTCCATAATAGGAATTTACAGAGCTTTGATTTAGAAGTTAAATGGGTCTACATCAAATCTGCTTAATTTTATAGTCAGTTCTGCTGTAATGAAACTTTGATACATACTTCAAAAAAAGGTCATGTGCTATGCAAAATTGCACAACAAATACCATAGGGCTTATAGGGACAATGGGATTAGGGACACAACACTCAAAACCGTTGTCTGTGACACATAAAAATGTAGGAATCTAATAAAAATGGTAGCACCATTTTGTACATGTTCACTGGTGAAGAAATACATAAATACCACAATAAATATGGACTGTACTTTAAAAAAGCCCTGGACCATGCTGGATGTGGGTGCCTGAAGTGTGTAGCTTGTGAATTGTTGTGGTGGAGTTAAGGGGTGGAAAGAGAGTGATTAAAAATTAGATGGAAAATTAACATAGCGTGGACATGTGGTGAACTGAGGTAGCTGGTGGGCATCTGAGGTGTTTGCATGTGTGTGTTGTGTGTGTTCTGATGTGGCTCTCTTCAGCTTCGGGTAGTTCATGTTGAGTTCAACTAGCGTTTCTAGTGGACAAAATCGTGTATAAGTAAAAATTAAATTTGCATTATGCTCAACTCCCTATCAATCACATTGGAACAAATTCGTGTTTTCAAAGCCTGAGTTATATCAAACTGACTGTAATTTTTCTCTGAATCATGCCACCATCCTAGTTACTAAGGTTCTGCCTTGTTCTTTGACTGCCCCTCCACTTAACATATATTTTTATGTACTACGTGACAATCTTGACCATCCTCCCACTACCTGAGCCTGCTATATGTCTCTGAGCTTCTGTTCTGTGCCTGGGACCCTAACATTTCCTTCTAGGATCTGTGATTCTCGTCCCCCGCCTGCCTGTTTATTTGATTCTGCAAATATTACCTCAACCCCAAAGGTCTGCCCTTTCTCAGGGACTTTCCTTATAGAGGGGACCATCTGTCCAGAGCATGGCTCTCAATACGGGCTGCACATTAGAATCAACTGGGGAGCTTTGAAAAATCCCAGGGCTCACTCAGTGTCCTAGACCAATTAATCAGAGTCTCTAGGGATGAGGTACAAGATCTAGATTTTTTAAAGCTCCTCTCGTGATTCTAATGTTCACTCAAGTTTGAGAACAACTAGACTAGAGTGGTGCTGTGCAGGCTTTTATGGCACATAAGGATCACCTGGGGATCTGCATAAAATGCACACTGCATTGCGTTAGGTCAGGATGGGGCCTGACACTCTCCATTTCTAAGAAGTTCCCAGATTTTATGGTTGCTGCAGGTCCAAGGGCCACACTTTGAAAAACGGAGTCTGCTAGATGATCATGCAATGTCTTCCGACTTGTTTATCCTCAGAGTGCCATGTTTCATCTCCCTTAAAGAGCTTCTTCTCTAGTACCTACCCCAATAGGGGCTTGTGATTGCTCACCATGACCTAGCTTCTCCCACTGTGGTCCTCAAGCTAAAGTTGTGCCCTGTTCCCACATATCCTGTCCTAATCTCATCTCCAGCTCAGGTGTTGGGCCCCTCTGGTACTCAGAAACACTGCCCAGGGAGATAGGCTTATTCCTGAAAAGCCAATGAAAGCACGAGAGCTGTAATGTCTTGTTATTGTTGCTATAAGAGATCAGTTGAAAATCAGTTCCTTTTTCCCTTAGATACTACAGCCATGAAGGGCAGTGAGTCTTATGCAGGTGAGTCTACTTTGGTCTTTTCTCTGGTTCTGGGCAGTAACCCAAAGTGAGCTCTTTCTTTCTGTCTTGGACAAAAGCAGACTTGAGCTCTTCTGTATAGGGAACCTAACTGGATCTCAGCCATCTCACACCCTGAGTGCCCTCACCTGTCTATGAATCTGTCTTTAAAAAGTCCTTTAATTCTAGCTGCTCACAGCTAACTTCAGAGTACAGGCCCACACCGGCCAGGGCCTTCCTCAAGCGAGGCTCAGAGCAGCAACTCCTTCCTGCTTTCCACATTGTTGTGGGGCATCTACCCTCAGACTTTGCAGTGTGTTGTACCTGGGACAGGGAAGTTGCTCTCAAGGTCTCGCTAAGGGGTCTCTCCCCCTCCTATGCTTCTGGATTCCACGGGTAAAGACTCTGGAGGCATTTAATTTTAATCCTGCTGTTTCCCCTATAGAAAACATGTAACTTCGGTCCTGCAAGAACCTTCTGGTCAACCTTGAGGTACACTAAATGAATGACACATGTCACCTTCAGAATCGTGAGGATAGGCTTTGCATCTGCACCAGCAGCTGCTGCTTAGTAACTCTAGGTGGAAGGTGAAAATCAACTGTAACCTGCTCCATTTACTCCCAGGGTTCCAGTTCAAGCTACCAAGGGGTAACAGAGAGTAAGGGAGAGAAACTGTATTTTTATTGATTTCCTGTGTACTAGTTGAGATAGATTTCAGCTACACTGGAATTTATCACGGTAGTGAGGCTTAGACTTACACAGGAATTTCTGTAGGTAGTGTGTGTCTGTCTGTGCAGAGATGAGTGGGCACCTAAAATTATGAGAGAACTCTAAGCAATGAGCCTAGGAACTCAGCAACCTGGCTGTTGATAACCTCAGAGTCAGAGCCATGGGTGGGAGTAGTCAGAGGCAGTCCTGGTCTGTGCGCCAAGGAGAAAAAGAGACCAGAAGTCTGAGACGTGGCCAAAGGCAACTCTGCACAGTAGCTGTTAAATGTCGAGTATGACATCCAAAGGAACTTATTCGAGTACCAGGATAGACCCAAGGCAGGTGGGACAGGGCACGATCCTTCAGTGGTAACTGGGGAATCTCCCGGGGTCAGAGGAATAAGTAGGGATGCCTCCTCCATAACAGTTCACGGGGCTGGTAGGGTCATGGGTTTGGAATCTGACAAGAACTGTGTGAACTGACACCCACCATCCATCTTTACAGCAAACGTTGTTGTGCGTGCATTCAGTGACTACTCCTGAGGCTGAGTTTTGGTTCCCTCACCTCCTAGCTGTGTGGTCTTGGGACATTTCTTTAATCTCTCTGACCTTCAGGTTCTCATCCATAACAGGGATGATAAGGGAGTATTTAATATGCTAAAACCATGCGAAAGGTGTAGCACAGGGTCTGGTATAGAACGACTGTTTAATAAACACTGGTTGTTATTTTTATTATTGTTGATTTTGTTATTTTTTACAAGGGATACATACTAGCTACTATTGGCTATTATGGTCAATGGATTATTATCTTGATTCATAAAATAAAACCCAATCCTCCAAGCTTACCAGTGGAAGGAGACTCTACCACTGGCAAGGAGATGAATGATACGTACAACTCTGCCCCCGACATTTCTTGCTCCTGAGCTCACCTCCACCATCACTTTGGCCCCTGGCAGGAGTAAAGTAGAGATATTGCTTGTACCTTCAACACCTGAGCCAAGAGTGAGTAAAAACTTCCCTGATTCCCCTCAGCAGACAGTATAACCTACGCAAACTTTACCAAAAGAATAAGGGAAAAATCAGGAAATAAAAATCTGTTAGCAGTATAATTTTCTCTCTGGAACTCATAATTCCCACCATTTGGAGTGAGTTATCACGAAAAAGAGAGAGGTCTTGGGGCCAGCCCATTGGCAAAGTAAAGTTTGTGTGCTCCGCTACAGTGGCCCCAGGTTCACAGGTTCAGATCCTGGGCGTGGACCTAGCACCGCTCATCAAACCAAACTGTGGCAGCATAAAATAGAGGAAGACTGGCACAGATTTTAGCTCAGTGACAATCTTCCTCAAGCAAAAACAGGGAAATTGGCAACAGATGTTAACTCAGGGCCAATCTTCCTCACCAAAAAAAAAAAGAGGGGGGGTCTTTCTGCTGAGGTTCCTATTCCTGGCCTGCCTCACCTCTTGAACACTTATCTTCCAAAGGTTCCCTCCCAGATATGTAGATCAATCTCTCCCTCCGCCTTGGGCTTTCTCCTCAATTTTCGCTTTTTATCCTGGGCTGTTTCTCCATGTGGGTGACCTCTGCTGTGATGTTATGATGCAATTCCATTGTATACCACAAAATAACCGTGTCATATCATAGCACAACACCAAAGCTATAGCGGTTATACAGGCAGGATTGGACATACACAACAAGCAAGTTGTTTCCTCATGGAAGCCAATTGGCTTTCTTTAGAGAATTTGCCAAACTTTTGCTAAGAAAATAGGAGTTATAATGTGTATTTTTCATTGACAATTAGAAGTTTAGACTCTAATGATGAGAAATGAATTAATTTTACAAAAATATGAACCCATTTTCATGTGCTTTTATGGTAAGATCCAGATCCACTTTTGCCCCGGCCATCCTGGGCTGTTATGTGCACAGTTGTGTGGGTGACAGCTCAGATTCCCAGAGTGGCAGACTTTGTCACCAGATGAACTTTCTGTTGAAATGAATCTGAAGCTCCAGTGAGCACACACCTTTTTGACCTTCCCGGGAAGAGTTGGGGGCCTTGCTCTTCTCACAAACAGAATATTTCCCATCCCTTTCTTCCAGGAGCACTGAAATGGAGCCTCACAGATACACGCTGCTTGGAACTCCATCAGTGATGACCCTTCATCTCTTTAGGCTTCTGATACCTGAAGTCTCATTCCCCTGGGGTTTTGTACTTCCTCCACCAACATCCTTCTTTAATTACTTCTATGCTTTTTAAAGTCATTTTACTTTCTATTGTAATCAGTTGAATCCTTTATATCTTCAGAAAATGCTTCCTCTACATAACTTTTTATCCCTGCTTCTCCTTTAAAGACCCTACATTCTTTTTGCTTTTCTAGATTGGAACCTCCCTATTAACCCACACCCCCCATGTTGCAGAGCCTAGAGAACTCCTTCCTTAAGGCCCACTGCCAACATTTATGTTTTATAATTTTACTTCCTATTTTATATACTAGTTTAATACTCTCTAGTGTAGGAGACAAAGACAACAATAACCACAAAACCAAATAAGTTTCCTCTCATTCTTTCTGTTTCATTTGGGATAAGTAAACATCAAAGGTAATTAACACATGCTGAAAGGTGACGCTCTGCACCTGCAGATTTTGAAAGCCACGTAAAGCATGTTTCCATAGGATAGGTATTCGTGCCTATGAAGGGATTTCCTCTGGAGCGTGTGTGTAGACTGCTCTATTAAAAAAAAGCCCTCCAGAAGAACACACATTATGAAGAGACTCATTCTTTTCTCTGCCCTGAAAGAGCTGAGTTCAAAACATATGGCAATAAGGAAGGCTGGCTTCTTCCCTGAGCAATCTGCATTCTCTATTCCAGGCTCCTTTAACATAAGATGTTGCTCTGGGCTAATGCAGCCTTCATTTCCCTCTGTCCTGCTCTGCTGCCCACCTCCTCATGGGCAGCACTCCCAGAGAGATTTTGGCTTCAGTCCTGGGAAGTTACGCAGGAAGAGAAATGGGTTCATGTGACGGCTCTGCCATTTATTTGTCTGTCCCTAGGCAGGTGTTCAGCCTCTGTAAGTGATGAGTTTATTAAGGATCTGCGCTTTCAAAGTCCCCCAAGGGACAGTTTTCTGTCTCTGCCGTTCTGTGCTCAGTATGTAACAGTCAAGCAGTCCCTGTTTAGCTAAGCCTCTGGTTGTGTGCAGCTGTGTACTTTATTTCAGCCTACACACCAGGTCTGATTGATGAAGGTGCCCTTCAATAAGTGAAGTCTTAGAAATGGAGGCTGTTGGTCCACTGTGTAATTCACACAGGCCCTTCTTCCTTGGGCTGGCTAACTTCAGGGTGAGCAGAGAATATTGAAGTCAAGAAATTGAAAAAAAATGCAGTTTAGTAAATACTGAGAAGTAGAAGACATTAATTCCACCAACTCAAGTTAGAGTCTAGGGCTCTTTGTGGATTTTAATATGGTGTTACTATCCCTGCCTCCTCAAAGTGTCGCTGCTTAATGCTGTGGTAGATTTCCAGGACTTACAGTTGGTACATTGTTATTAAAACCTCAGAAAGCCATAAGATGAGAGTTTCAGCAGAAATATTGCTTCAAATATTTTGAAATGTATCAAGTATCAAAAAATACATCCAGTATTAACATAATGGCAAAATTGGCCTCAGAAGCAGCTAGACTCCTGATATCTTCCTTTAGACTAATGTTTCAATTTTTCAGTAAATTATCACTGTGGAAGAAAATATATTGTCACGATCCACATTTTGATTTACTGTCAATAAGATGACAGCGTTACAAATGATTATAGGCATATCTCAATAGCTTTATCTTTTTGCACTACCAAGAAAATAAGGAAATACAATAGGTTCATATACATAAATATTGAACTATTCATAATTTATAGTTATAAATTATATATTTGTATGGTTTCTGATTGAGATTATAGTAGTGAAGGCTTTTGTGTGTAATTTTTATAGCAAGTTATCTTTAACAAAAGAATGAGATTTTAATATGATAGAAAGTTAAGAGAAGACTGAAGATTAAGATTAGTCACAACCAAATTGGCTGGTAGAATTAAAAAGAAGTTCGCAACTTCTATTTGTCAAATGGTTATTGGCCACACAATCTTATCCTCTCTACAAATGAAAGAAAAATGTTCTAGGAAGAAATAACATCTGAACTAAGGGCATTTGTAAGCTCAAAGCAGTGATATCTGTTTCAGGGTTCTATTTTAATAGAGCAGATTTTAAAATTTGAACAGCTGGCCTGCAGGAAGCTATAGTATTTTCTAAAGATTTAACTAAAGAGTCAAGCTTTAATTTTCTTTTTCTTTTCAACCAAAATGCTAGAGTCAGGCCTCTCTAGCATTAAGTGGAGGTTAAGTCCTGATAGGCTCATTTGGGAAGTTGCATAAACTCCTGCTGGGAAAGGGAGCTAGAAGCAGGAGCCCAGCGGAAGGGGAGGGCACAGGCTTATAGTCGATGGCTCAAAAATGATTTCCTTTTTGAATCATTAAAATATATATATGTTTAATGTTAACTGAATTTAATTGTATATAAAATTATAATTATTATATTTATATATTATATGCATTTATTTATTTAAATATTTAATCTTAGGGCTTAAACTGTTGTACAGTCAAAGAACAAGCACTTTCACTCAAGATTCAACCAGAGTCACTGTCACTCACTCTGCTTCAGGTAAAGAAAATGTATCTAGACTAAAGGTGATTCACCGATGACTGTTTTTCTCCAAAGAACTTCCTCTTTAGAAACGAGTCTTTTGGAATCCTTGAAGATAAGATGAGCCTATTGATATGTAAGTTGTAATTTATTCTACAAGTTTTACAAAAGTAAGTGACTATGTTAATGAAAATATTTTCGACTAATGAGTCGCCCAGGTAGGAGACTGATTGAGTGTGGTCTGCAGAGGTGACTGGGCCTCTGGGTTTTTAAAAGTATTCCTAGGAAATTTTAATGTGCAGCCAAGGTAAGACTCACAGTATAAAACCCTTCAGATTTTAGTAAGCAGTATATTCCTTTATGAAATAAGAATTCTAGACAGAAGGCAGGAAAATTTTATATATATATACAGTTCCTGGTTTCCAATTTGCTCTTAACCATATTATTACAGCCTTACCGTTTGAAAATCATTTTTCTTGAAGAAAAAAATAGAGAACCAATAAAAGAGCCTTGTCATATATGATTTTTTATAGTTTACAAAGCACATACTTTTAGTACTGTCTTAATTGATCTTCACAGCATACCATTTTACAGACAGTAAAACTAGGAAGTTATGAGTTGCTTTGTATACAGTGCATTCATCACCAATAGGCATTATTGAAGCAAAATTGTAAAGTGAATAAATAAATAAATGTTATTAAAAATTAAAACTTTCAACTCATAAGAAAACTTTTTAAATTTTATTCATTTATTTACTATGAACTATTTCATATATAAAAACACATAATATATATCAACAATGAGCAATAATAATCCATCACTCATCTTAAAATATAAAACATTGTATGATTCCATTTATATGAAACATACCGTAAGGCGAATACACTTCAGAAAGTAACTTAGTGGTGGATGTTACCTCTGTGACTAAGCGGGGAAGCTGACAGACCCGAGAGGTCATGATATCTATTCAAGCCAGAACTTGCTTCAGATGTGGAAAAAGGCAACATTGTTCTGAGAAATACAAATGACTGAGGGAACCTGTCATATCCTTTCTGTGCATGTTACTTCTCTGTATTAGCCAACCACTTAGACTAAAATGATGGCAAAGAAGGAATGGAAAAGATAAGACAACCTATAGTTCCTTTCCTCTTAGTCCTTCCTTCCTCAGTAGTAAGACAAAGTAGAGAGACTTGGAAGAATTTGCAAACGTCAAGAAATGAAAGAAAAGCCTTGTGGTTTTTTAGTGTAGGGTTTCCACTGCTCTGATAAGAACACGTTATATGTGTGTCCACAAGCTACAAAACGTAAATTGTGTAATTTTCTTGATTCCACATACAAGCTAAATGCTCTTATGTTCTCATTTAAAACCGGCATTGCACAATACAAAGATAAATGGTAAAATCCCACATTTCATATGTATGTCCTAAAATAAACCTTTGTTTCAAAACGGTTAGCAGACAGACCAAACATTTGTTAAGATTATCTATACAAGTTTAAAATCACTGTGATTACTACAGAAAGACAAATAATTAAAACAAATAACTTTAAGTTCTTTGACTAAGTGGCAGATCAAAAAACTAAATTTTTTAAGAAGGGATATTTTAAACCTTCCAATTCTTTCTTTCTTTTTTTAAAAGATTGGCACCTGAGCTAACAACTGTTGCCAATCTTCTTTTTTTTCCTTCTGATTTTTCTCCCCAAATCCCCCAAGTACATACTAGTACATTTTCAGTTGTGCGTCCCTCTAGTTGTGGCATGTGGGACGCCACCTCAGCATGGCCTGACAAGCAGCGCCATGTCTACGCCCAGGATCCGAACCAGTGAAATTC
Organism: Equus quagga; assembly: GCF_021613505.1. Classification (NCBI taxonomy): domain Eukaryota; kingdom Metazoa; phylum Chordata; class Mammalia; order Perissodactyla; family Equidae; genus Equus; species Equus quagga. Next base: position 50,831,135 of record NC_060271.1, read on the forward strand.
TGGGCCGCCAAAGCGGAGCACAAAGTTAATCACTAGGTCACGGGGCCGGCCCCTAAACCTTCCAGTTCTTATCTCCTCAATATTATTAGATACTAAAGTTATACATAAAATAAGTGTTTATAATCTGCATATTTAGTAATAAGTTGGGGAAGTGTACGAGTTGTTGTAATGAATATCCTTTCACAATATTTTCTGGACAGTATCAGACCTTTCTAGGCATCATAAAAATACGTAAAGGAAATAAGCTAAATTCCTCAAAGCCGTATTTTAAAACAATATTTTAATAAAACCAAAGTTTTCCTCAGTTAAGAAGCTTTTCTTTCTTTTAATGATGCAAGCTGATTTGTCGATAAAATGATGCTTATCATTGTTTCTGAATGAATGATGCTTAAGCAAAAATAAATCTATTTTTTATTGAAAATATGTATATGCATGTGAAAAATCACATAGAAGGAAGCTTAGTTGTTATAAATTCATAATTGAAGATATGTAAAATTCCTGAGGTAATGTAGTGAGGAAAATGAAAAATTATAGTCATTTTTTGGGGGTGCTTTTCTTTTACATTTTTAAAACACTTTTGTGTTTTTTCCTCAACTTTGTTGAGATGTAGTCAACAATAACATTATGTAAGTTTAAGGTGTAGAATATGATGATTTGAAAAGTTATATATTGTGAAATGTTTACCACAGTAAGGTTAGTTAGCACATCCTTCATCTAACATAATTGCCTTTTTGTTGTTATTATTTTTGTTGTTATAGTGAGACCATTAATGAACTACTCATAGCAACTTTCAAGTATACAATACAGTATTGTTAACTGTAGTTACCATGCTGAACCTTAGACCCCTGGAACTTATTCATCTTATAACAGAAAGTTTGTACCCCATGACCAGCATGTCCCCATTTACCCCACCTCTCAGTCCCTGGCAACCACCATTCTACTCTCTCTTCTCTTTCTTAGATTTCACTTAGCATAACATCCTCAAGTTCCATCCATGTTGTTGCAAACAGCAGGATTTCCTACTTTTTTAAAGGTTGAATAACATTCCATTGTATACCTATACCACATTTTCTTTATTCATTCATCCATCAATGAACACTTGGGTTGCTTCCATGTCTTGGGTATTGTGAGTAATGCTGCAATGAACATGGTAGTACAGATATCTCTTTGAAACAGTGATTTCATTTCCTTTGGATATTTACCCAGAAGTGGGAATTACATGGTAGTTCCATTTTAAACTTTTTGAGGAACCTCCATACTTTTTCCCATAGTAGCTGCACCAATTTACATTTCAACAATGTTCAAGAGTTCCCTTTATTGCACATCCTCGCCATTTGGCTATCTCTTGCCTTTTTGATAATAGCCATTCTGACAGATGTGAGGTAATATCTCGCTGTGGTTTTTTTTTTTTAAAGATTTTATTTTTTTCCTTTTTCTCCCCAAAGCCCCCCGGTACATAGTTGTATATACTTCGTTCTGGGTCCTTCTAGTTGTGGCATGTGGGACGCTGCCTCAGCGTGGTTTGATGAGCAGTGCCATGTCCGCACCCAGGATTCGAACCGACGAAACACTGGACCGCCTTCAGCGGAGCGTGCGAACTTAACCACTCGGCCACGGGGCCAGCCCCCTCACTGTGGTTTTGATTTGCATTTCCCTGGTGATTGTGATGTTGAGTGCCTTTTCATGTACTTGTTGGCTATTTTTGTGTCTTCTTTGGAGGATTATCTATTCAATTCCTCTGCCCATTTTTTAATTAGATTGTTTTTATTTTGCTATTGAGTTGTAAAGTTACTTACATATTTTGGATATTAACCCCTTATCAGATATGAGGTTTGCGAATATTTTCTCTCATTCTGAAGGTTGCCTTTTTATTTTGTTGATCATTTCTTTTGCTGTGCAGAAGCTTTTTAGTTTCATGTATCTGACTTGTTGATTTTTGCTTTTATTGCTTGTGCTTTTGGTGTCATATCCAAAAAAATTATTGCCAAGACAAATGTCAAGAAGCTTTTCCCCTATGTTTTCTTCTATTGCATGTGAATATCCAGTTTTCCCCACACAATTTGTTGAAAAGACTATCTTTTCTTCATTGAGTACTGTTGGGGATTTTGTCAAATATTAGTTGGCCATACATTTGTAGGTCAGTTTCTGGGCTCTTCATTCTGTTACATTGTCTGTGTGTCTGTTTTTATGCCAGTATCATATTGATTTTATCACTATAGTTTCATAATGTAGTTTGAAATCAAGGAGCATAATGTCTCCAGCCTTGTTCTTTCTTGAGATTGCTATTTGGGTCTTTTGTGGTTCCATACAAAATTTAGGATTGTTTTTTCTTAATGGAGATGTAATTGACATATAGTATTAGTTTCAGATGTACAGCATGATGATTCTATATTTGTATGTATTGCAAAATATTCCACCACAATGTCTAGTTAACATCTGTCACCATAGTTACAAAAGTTTTTTCTTATGAAGAAAACTTTTAAGATCTATTCTCTTGGCAACTTTCAAATATGCAATGCAATATTATTAACTATAGTCACCATACTGTACATTACATCCTCATGAATGATTTGTTTTATAACTGGAAGTTTGTAGCTTTTGACCACCTTCAGCCATTTTGCTCACTTCTACCTCCCAACTCTGACAACCACCCATCTTTTCTCTGTATCTACGAGCTCGGATTGTTTGTGTGTGTGTGTTAGATTCCACATAAGTGAGATCATACTCTATTCGTCTTTTTCTGTCTGATCTATTTCACTTAGTATAATACTCTCAAGGCCCATTCATTCCACAAATGGCAAAATTTCCTTCTTTTCTATGGCTGAATAATATCCATATATATATATATATATATAGACACACACACACACCACTATTTCTTTGTCCACTCATCCCTCGATGAATACTTAGGTTGCATTTGTGTCTTGGAATTTATAAATAATGCTGCAATGAACATGGGGGTGCATATATCTTTTTGAGTTAGTGCTTTCATTTTCTTCTGATAAATACCCAGAAGTGGAATTGCTGGATCATTTGGTAGTTCTATTTTTAATTTTTGAGAACCTCCATACCATGTTCCATAGTGGCTGCACCAATTTACATTCCCGCTAACATTGTGCAAGGGTTCCCTTTTCTCCACACTTGCTATTTTTGTCTTTGTGTGTGTGTGTGAGGAAGAATGGCCCTGAGCTCACATCTGTTGCCAATCTTCTTATTATCGCTTGAGGAAGATTGTCACTGGACTAACATCTGTGCCAATCTTCCTCTTTTTATGTGGGATGCCACCATAGCATGACTTGATAAGTGGTGCTAGGTCCACACCTGGGATTTGAACCCATGAACCCTGGGCTGTTAAAGTGGAGCACGCAGACCTAACCACTACACCACCAGGCTGGCCCCTTGTCTTTTTGATAATGGCCATTCTGAAAGATATGAGGTGATATCTCATTGTGATTTTGATTTGCTTTTCCCTGATGGTTAGTGATGTTGAGCACCTTATCGTATACTGTTGGCCCTCTGTATATCATCTTTGGAAAAATGTCTATTCAGATCATCTTCCCATTTTTAAAATCAGATTGTTTGACTTTTTGCTGTTTAATTGTAGAATTCTTTATATATTTTGGATATTAGCCCCTTTTTAGATATATGATTTGCAAATATGTTTTCCCATTTGGTAGGTTGCCTTTTCATTTTGTTCATGATTTCCATTGCTGTGCAAAAGCTTTTTAGTGTGATGCAGACCCACTTGTTTATTTTCGCTTTTGTTGCTTTTGATTTTGGTGTCAAATCCTAAAATCATTGTTAAAGATGATGCCAAGGAGCTTACCGGCTGTTTTGTTCTAGGAGTTTTGTGGTTTCAGGTCTTACATTCAGGTCTTTAAGCTATTTTGAGTTAGTTGTTGTATAGGATATAAGAGAGTGGTCCAGTTTCATTCTTTTGCATGCAGCTGTCCAGTTTCCCCAACACCATTTATTGAACAGACTGTCTTTTTCCCTTGCATATTCTTGGCTTCTTTGTCATAAATTAATTAACCATATGTACTTTGGCTTATTTCTGTGCTCTCTATTCTGTTCCATTGATCTATGTATCAGTTTCCATGCCAATACCATACTGTTTTGATTATGATAACTTTATAATATACTTTGAAATCAGGGTGTATGATGCCACTCTCTTTGTTCTTCTTTCTCAAGATTGCTTTGGCTATTTGGGGACTTTTGTGGTTCTATACAAATTTTAGGATGGTTCTATTTATGTAAAAAATGCCATTAGAATTTTCACAGGGATCGCTTTGAATCTTTAGATTGCTTTGGGTGGTATGGGTATTTTAATAACATTAATTCTTCTAATCCATGTTCACAAGTTATCTTTCCATTTTTTGTGTCTTCCTTAATTTCTTTCATTAATGTCATAGTTTTCAATGTACAGGTCTTTCACCTCCTTGGTTAAATTTATTGCTGGGTATTTTATTCTTTTTGATGCAGTAGTAAATGGGATTGTTTTCTTAATTTCTCTTTCTGATAGTTCATTATTAGAGTATAGAAATGCAACAGATTTTTAAGGATTGATTTCGTATCCTACAACTTTACTGAATTTGTTTACTAGTTCTAATAGGTTTTGGTGGAGTCTTTAATGTTTTGTATATATAATACCAAGTCTTCTGCAAATAGTGACAGTTTTAATTCTTCTTTTCTGATTTGAATGTCTTTTATTTAGTTTTTCTTGCCTAATTGCTCTGGCTGGGACTTCAAATACTCTGTTGAATAAAAGTGGTCATCCTTGTCTTGTTCCTGATCTTAGAGGAAAAGCTTTCGACTTTTTACTGTTCAGGATAACGTTAGATATGGGCTTGTCACATATGGTTTTTATTTTGTTGAGTTACAGTCCCTCTATAACCATGTTGTTGAGAGTTTTTATCATGAAAGGATGTTGAATTTTGTCAAATGCTTTTTCTGCATCAGTTGAGATAATTCATATGATTTTTATCTTTCATTTTTTAATATGTATCATCATGATTGATTTGCAGATGTTGAACCATCCCTGCATTTCTGGAATAAATCCCATTTGATAATGGTATATGATCTTTTTAATGTATTGTTGAATTCAGTTTGCTAATATTTTGCTAAGGACTTTTGCTTTGTGTTCACCACAGATATTGGCCTATAAATTTCTTTTCTTGTGGCTCCTTGGCTGCTTATGCTATCAGGTTTATGCTGACTGTAAAATTATCTTGGAAGTGTTCTCTCCTCTTCTATTTTTTGGAATAGTTTGAGAAAGACTGGTATTAGTTCTGCTTTAAATGTCTGATAGAATTCACCAGTGAAGCCGTCTGGTTCTGAACTTTTGTTTCTTGGGAGTTTTTTGATTATCAATTCAATCTCCTTACTAGTAATCAGTCTGTTCAAATTTTCTATTTCTTCATGATTCAGTATTGGTAGGTTGTATGTTTCTAGGATTTTATCCATTTCTTCTAGGTTATCTAATTTGTTGGCAAGTAATTGTTCATAGTAATCTCTTATCATCTTTTGTATTTCTGTGGTACCAGTTGTAATGTCTTCTCTTTCATTTCTGATTTTATTTATTTGAGTCCTCTTTTGCTTCTTAGCAAGTCTGGTTAAAGATTTGTCAATTTTGTTTATTTTTTCCAAATATAAGATCTTAGTTTCATTGATCTTTTCTATTGCCCTTTTGGTCATCGTTTCACTTGTTCCACTCTGATCTTTGTTATTTTCTTCCTCCTACTAGCTTTGGGCTTCTTTTGTTCTTCTCTTCTACTTCCTTGAAATGTAAAGTTAGGGTTTTTATTTGAGAATTTTATTGTTTCTTCAGGTGGGCGTTTATTGCTATGAACTTCCCTCTTAGAATTGCTTTTTCTGCCATTAAGTTTTGGTATGTTGTATGCCATTTTCATTTGTCTCAAGGTATTTTTTGATTTCTCTTTTTACTTCTTTGTTAACCCATTGGTTGTTCAGTAGCATATTGTTTAATTTCAATTTCAATAATATTAATTATTGTTTAATATTGTTTAAATTCACTTATTTGTGAATTTTCAAGTTTTCTTCTTGTAATTGATTCCCAGTTTCATATCATTGAAGTCAGAAAATATACTTGATATGATTTCAATCTTCTTAAATTTATTATCACTTGTTTTGTGGCCTAACTTATGATCTATCGTGGGCAATGTTCCATGTACCATTGAGAATAATGTATATTCTGTTGTTTTGGGATGGAATGTTCTGTATATATCTGTTATGTCCCTTTGGTCTAATGTGTCATTTAAGGTTAATGTTTCCTTACTGATTTTCTGCCTGAAAGATCTATCTAGAGGTGAAAGTTGGGTATTAAGTCCTGTCCTATAATTGTATTGCTGTTTATTTCACCCTTTATATATTTTAATATTTGCTGTGTATATTTAGATGCTCCTATGTTGGGTGTATAAATATTTAGAAATGTTATTTCCTCTTGTTGGATCAATCCTTTTATTATTATGTAATGACCTTCTTTGGCTCTTATTATAGTCTTTGTCTGAACGTCTATTTTGTCTTATATAAGTATAGCTACTCTAGCTTTCTTTTGGTTATGTTTGCATGGAATATCTTTTTCCATCCCTTCACTTAGAGTATATGTGTGTATTTACATCTGAAATGAGTCTCTTGCAGGCATCATATAGATGGCCTTGTTGTTTATCCATTCAGCCACTCTATGTCTTTCGATTAGAGAATTGAATCAATTTACATTTAAAATAATTATTGATAGTATATATTTATTGCCATTTTGTTGATTGTTTTCTGGCTGTTTTGTAGTTCCTCAGTTTCTTTCTTTTTCTCTTGCTCTCTTCTTTTCTAATTTGATGATTTTCTGTAGTAGTATGCTTAGATTACTATCTCTCTATCTCTTGTATACCTTCTATAGGTTTTTCCTTTGTGGTTAGCATGAAACTTACATAAAATGACTATTTATAACAGTTTATTTTAAGCTGATAACAAGTTAAATTTGAATACATTCTAAAGCTCTGTATTTTTATTCTCCCCCCACATTTTATGTTTTTGTTGTCACAGTTTACATCTTTTTATCTTGTGTATCCTCTAACAAATTATTGTAGTTGTAGTTATTTCTATTACTTTTGTCTTTTTTTTAAAGATTTTATTTATTTTCTTTTTCTCCCCAAAGACCCCCAGTATATAGTTGTATATTCTTCATTGTGGGTCCTTCTAGTTGTGGCATGTGGGATGCTGCCTCAATGTGGTTTGATGAGCAGTGCCATGTCCATGCCCAGGATACGAACCAACAGAACACTGGGCCGCCTGCAGCAGAGTGCGTGAACTTAACCACTCCGCCACAGGGCCAGCCCCTATTACTTTTATCTTTTAACCTTCATACTAGTTTTATAAGTGATTAACCCACCACCTTTCTGTTAGATTATTCTGAATTTTGCTATATATTTACCTTTACCAGTGAGATTTATTCTTTCATATGCTTTCCTGTTACCTTTTCACTTCAAATTAAAGAAATTCTTCTAACATTTCTTGTAAGGTTTGTTTAATGATGATGAACTCCATTAGCTTTTGCTTGTCTGGAAAACTCTTTATCTCTCCTTCAGTTCTGAATGACAACTTTTCTGGGTAGATATTCTTAGTTGGAAGTTTTTTCTTTCAACACTTTGAATATATCATGCCACTCCCTGGCCTGCAAAGTTTCTATTGAGAAGTATGCTATAGTCTTATGGAGGTTCCCTTGAACATAACAAGTTATTTTTCTTTTGCTGCTTTTAAGATTCTCTCCTTATCCTTAAATTTTGACATTTTAATTATAATGTGTCTTGGCATGAGTCTTTCAGATTCCTCTTATTTGGAACTTTCATGGCTTCCATGGATGTTTGTTTCCTTCTCCAGGTCAGGGAAGTTTTCAGTCATTATTTCTTCAAATGGTTTTCTGCCACTTTCTCTCTCTTTTCTCCCTCTGGGAGGCCCTATAATATGAATGTTAGTCCACTTGATGCTGTCCTATAAGTCCCTTAAGCTATCTTCACTTTTTTTCATTCATTTTTCTTTTTGTAACTCTGATTGGGTAAATTACATTGCCCTGTTTTTGAGTTCACTGATCTTTTCTTCTGTATCATCTTGTCTGCTTTGAATCCCTCTAGTGTATTTTTAAGTTCAGTTATTGTATTCTTCAGTTCTATTCTATTCTTCAGTTTCATACTTTTTTATATTTTCTATCTTTTGTTGAAGTTCTCACTTTGATCATCCATTCTTCTCCTGAGACTAGTTAGCATCTTTAAGACTGTTATTTTGAACTCTTTATCAGGTAAATCACTTATCTCCTTTTCATTAATGACTTGAAGTGTTATCTTGTTCTTTCATTTGGAAACTTTTCCTTTGTTTCTTCCTTTGGCTTGACTTTCTGTGTTGGTTTCTATGCATTAGATAAGACAGAAACTTCTCCCAGTCTTGAAACAGTGGCCTCATGTAAGACATGAACTTCTCATTCAACTCTGCCCAAGCCCTCGGTTGTCTTTCACAGCTTTGTGATTGTCTAAGCAGTCTATTTTATTTTTAGTGGCCTCCAGTTGAAAGTGTGCCAAGACATGTCAGTGTCCCAAAGAGGAGGATTTTGGTCAGCACCTAGATTCAGGCTGATTGGAAGCTAGGCCCTCAGGCAGCAGCTTTTAAAGTATGCAAATGTATACAGTCCTGTGGGACCACAAGCATAAGTCCTGGTGGCCACCAGAGCCAGGCAATCTAGAGATATTCCCTGGGCAGCAGCCACAAAAATCAGGGCACCGGATGATGGTATAATCTCTTTTACAGGAGATACCAGTGACCTGGAGCATGGGAGAAGGGAAGCATAAAAAGAGATGACATCTACCAGCCTCTATTCCCTGAGAACATCTTGGAAGCCTCCCAGATGTGTCCCAATCCAGAAGCCTCCCCTGCATGCTGAAGCTCCAAGACCAGCAATAGGCCTCTTTCACAGAAAGGCTGAGGATGTGTAGTATTAGCCCTTGCAGTTTTTTTCTTTTTTGTAATGCAAGTGCCTGACTTATGCTTTGATTGTTGAGGCATCCACTTCAAATAGGCATCCACTTCAGAGATGGCTATCTTGAAGAAACACATTGCCAATCACACAACTAGATAAAGAGCCAGGCCACCCCTCCCCACCAGGCTACTTTGCTTTTAGAGATTGGTTGATTTCAATAACTGGTCATTTGGATCACTTGTTTTTTTCTTTCCTTATGCTTTAATTTCCTGTTCTGATGTTTTAAATTTATCAATAAAGAGTAAGCCCATGAAACCCTGCACTCAAATCTCAACCCCAATAAAATGGAATGCTAGGCCCACACTCTCTGTCTCTCTCTCTCTACATGAGCGACCTTGCTGTGTGGCTCCAGGTGTGCCATGTAATTTCCAGGATATATAAGTAATAAACATTTTCTCTTTCAATGTTTTCTGATAGTTATTGCTGAGGGCATCTTACAATCATAATAAGAACCACAAGGGCCAGTCCAGCCACAACATTGGTTATTGATGGGCTGAGACCAACACAAAACAGGGTGCATTTCAGACTTCTGTCTGCATTTTGCCCTGGGGGTAGTAGCCAACAATAACTGTCTCTCTGATCGTTACAGTCTTGTGAGACCCAGGAAAGCAAGCCCCACTGGCCGCGAGAACCAGGCAATCAAGGAGCATTTCCTGGGAAGCAGCCACAAAAACTGGGGCACCAGACATAAAAACCAAGCCACCAGAAATATGTATGGGCTCCCCTCTGGGATGTACCAGGACTCTGGAGCCTGGCAGAGGGAGAGCATAAAGATATCTCCGGCCTCTTAGGTCTCTGGAGAGGATTACCGTCAGCCCTTAGATGTGTGTTTAATTAGAAACCTACCTCTCAGGCTGCAGCTATGATGATAAACTATTAGGTTTCTTTCACAGAAAGACTGGATACCTTACTCAGTGCCTCTTACTGTGCCCTGGGGGTAGTAATTGGTTAAGAACTCTTTCTCCATTGGTTATAACCCTATGGGACTCGTGATCATAAGACCTGCAGGCCACCAGACCCAGGCAGCCTTGAAGTGTTCCCTGAGTGGCAGCTACACAAATAGGGGTGCCAGCTGAGGGTTCAATCTCCTTTCTGGGAGATACCCATGAGCTGAAGTGAGGCAGAAGGAGAGTGCAAAGATGATGTCTACCAGCCTCTGTCCCCTGAGAGCACTAAGATTTTTATCTATTTCTGTGAAAAATGCCATTGGAATTTTGTTAGGATTGCACTGAATCTGTAGGCCTGTTTGGGTAGTATGGAAATTTTAACAATATTAATTCTGATCCACGAACATAGGATATCTTTCCATTAATTTGTGTCTTCAATTTTTTTCTTCAATGTTTTATAGTTTTCAGTTTCCAGATCTTTCACTTCCTTGGTTAAATTTATTCCTAAGTATTTTATTGTTTTTCATGTTTATGTAAATGGGATTGTTTTCATTATTTCTTTTTCAGATATCTGATTATTAGCATATAAAAATGCCGCTGATTTTTATATGTTGATTTTGTGTATTGCAACTTTCCTGAATTTGTCGGTTAATTCTAACAATTTTTGATGGAGTCCTTAGGATTTTCTATGTAAAAAATCAGAGAGGCCAGCCTGGTGGCATAGTGGTTGAGTTTTCACACTCCATTTCTGAGACCTGGAGTTCGCTGGTTCAGATCCCAGGTGCAGACCTAACACTGCTTATCAAGCCATGCTGTGGCAGGCATCCCACATATAAAGTAGAGGAAGATGGACACAGATGTTAGCTCAGGGACAATCTTCTTCAGCAAAAAGTGGAAGAGCGGTGGCAGATGTTAGCTCAGAGCTAATCTTCCTCAAAAAAAAAAAAATCACGTCATCAGCAAATGGATGCCTTCCTTTCCAATTTGGATGCCTTTTATTTCTTTTCTTGTCTAATTGCTCTGGCTAGAACATCTAGTACAATGTTGAATAAGAGTGGTGAGAGTAAGGGCCCTTGTCTTTTTCCTGATCTTAGATGGAAAGCTTTCAAACATTGAGTATGATGTTAGCTGAAGATTTTTCATATATAGACCTTATGTTGAGTTATGTTCCTTCTCTACCCAATTGGTTGAGAATTTTCACCATGAAAGATGTTGAATTTTGTCAAATGCTTTTTCTGCAGCTATTGAGATGATCATATGACTTTTGTCCTTCATTCTAGTAATTTGATGTATCACATTTTTTGATTTGCATATACTGAGCCATACTTGCATCCCAGGGATAAATCTCACTTGATCAATGTGTGTATAGTCCTTTTAATATGCTGTTGGGTTCAATTTTCCAGTATTTTGTTGAGAATTTTTCTATCTATATTCATCAGGAATATTGTCTTGTAGTTTTCTTTTCTTCTAGTGTCCGTGTCTGTCTTCGGTTTCACACTAATGCTGGCCTCATAAAATCAGTTTATGTGTGTTCTTTCTTTTTCAATTTTTTGGATGAGATTGAGAAGAATTGGCATTATTCTTCTTTAAATGTTGGCAGAATTCAGCCAGGAAGCTATCTGGTCCTGGACTTTTCTTTGTTGGGTGGTTTTTAATAACTGATTCAATATCCTGACTTGTTATTGGTCTGTTCAAATTGTCTATTTCTTCCTAATTCAGACCTTGTAGGTTGTATGTTTCCAGGAATTTAATCATTTCTTCCAGGATATCCAATTTTTTGGTGTATAATTGTTCACAGTAGTCTCTTATGAACCTTTTGTAATTCTGTGGAATCAGTTGTAATGTCTCCTCTTTCACTCATAGTTTTGCTTATTTGAGTCCTCTCTGTTTTTTCTTCTTAAGTTTGGCAAAAGATTTGTCAATTTTGTTTACGTTTTCAAAAAAACAGCTCTTAGTTTTGTTGATCTTTTCTTTTGTTTTGCTAGTTTCTGTTTCATTTATTTCTGCTCTAATCTTTGATATCTTCTTCCCTCTGCTAGCTCTGGGCTTAGTTTGTTTCTATTTTCCTAGTTCCTTAATTTGTAAAATCAGGTTACTTTGAAATCTTTATTTTTTCTTAATATAGGCATTTATATTTCTCTTTTAGCACTACCATTGCTGCATCCCATAAGTTTAGGAATACAAGTGTGTTGCATTTCCATTTTCATTTATTTCAAGATGTGTTTTGATTTCTCTTTTGATTTTATTTTTGACCCATTGGTTGTTCAGGAGTGTGTTGTTTAATTTCACATGTTTGTAAATTATCCAGTTTTCCTCCTGTTATTGATTTCTAGTTTCATAACATTGTGGTAGGAAAAAAATACTTGGTATGATTGCAATCTTTTAAAATTTGCTGAGACTTGTTTTGTGAACTAACATATGATTTATACTAGAGAAGGTTCCCTGTGCACTTGAGAAGAATGTGTATTCTGTTGCTTTGGGGTAGAATATTCTGTACATGTCTATTAAGTCCATTTGGTGTAAATTATAGGTCAAGACCAATGTTTCCTTTTTGGTTTTCTGCCCTATTCATTGTTGAAAGGGGGGTATTGCAGTCTTCTACTATTAGTGTATTTTTGTGTATTACTCTATTCAAATATGTTGATATTTGCTTAATATATTTAGGTGCCCTGATATTGGATGCATATATGTTTACAACTGTTATATTCCCTCAATGAATTGAGCCCTTTATCATTATATAATGATCTTCTTTGTCTCTTCTTACAGTTTTTGATATAAAGTCTATTTTGTCTGATGTAAGTATAGCTACTCCTCCTCTCTTTTGTTTTCTATTTGCATAGAATATCTTTTCCACCTCTTTTCTTCGAGCCTATCTGTCTCCTTGGAGCTGAAGTGGATCTCTTGTCAGCAGTATATAATTGGGGCTTGTTTTTTTTATCCATTTAGACACTTTATGCCTTCTGATTAGAGAATTAATCCATTTACAGTTGATGTAAATATTGATAAGTAAAGACTTACTATTTCCATTTTGTTAATTGCCTTTTGGCTGTTTTGTAGTTCCTGTCTTTCTTTCTTTCTCCTTTGCTGTCTTCCCTTGTGAAATGATGATTTTCTTTAGTCATATACTTTGATTACCTTCTTTTTATCTTGTACATATTTCCTACAGGTTTTTGTTTTGTGGTAAGCCTGAGGCTTCCTTGACACATCTTATTAATATACCAGTCTATTTTAAGCTGATAACAACTTAACTTTGGTCCCATAAAAAACTCTTCTCTTTTACTCTCCCTCTCCCATTTTACGTTTTCGATGTCACGATTCATATAATTTTAAATTGGATACTGTTTAAAACATTATTTCATGGCTATTTTTAATACTTTCATCCTTTAGTCTTTATATTAGAGTTGTCATCACCATATTGCAGTATTAAAGTGTTCTAAATCTGACTGTATGCTTAGCTTTACCAGAGTTCTGTATATTTTCATGTTAATAATTGTATCTTTCCCTTTCAGCTTGAAGAACTTCTTCTAGCATTTCTTGTAAGGCAGATCTAGTGGTTATGAACTCCCTTAGCTTTTGTTTGTCAGGGAAAGTTTTATCTTACCTTCATTTCTTAACTAAAACTTTGCTGGATAAAGTATTCTTAGTTGGCAGTTTATTCTTTCAGCACATTGTATAAATCATCCCCTTCTCTCCTTGCCTGTAAGATTTCTGCTGAGAAATCTGCTTATAACCTTATGGGAGTCCCCTTGGATCAGAGAATTTTTTTTCTCTTTCTGGTTTAAAAATTCCTTTTGTCTTTGATTTTAGACAGTTTTATTATACTGCATGTTGGAAAAGATCATTTTGGATTGAAATTATAGGGTGACCTACTAGCTTAATAAACTTGGAGGTCCAAATCTCTTTCCAGGTTTGGGAACTTCTCAGCCATTATTTCTTTAAGTAAGCTTTCTGTCCCTTTTTCCCTGTCTTTTTCTTTTGGGACTCCAATGATATGAAGATTATTTCTTTTTATTGTTTCTCTTCCTATAAGTCTCGTAGGCTTTCTTCATCCCTTTTCATTCTTTTTTTATTGTTTGCTCCTTTGACTGGATAACTCAGAATGACCTACCTTTGAGCTCACTGATTCTTTCTTCTGCTTGATCCAGTTGGCTCCTGAAGCTCTGTATTGCATTCTTCAGTTCAGTCGTATTCTTCAGGTGCAAAATTCTGTTTGGGTGTTTTTTATATTTTCCATTTGTTTGTTGAACTTCTCATTTCGTTCTTGTATTGTTTCTGTGATTTTGTTAAATTGTTTATGTGTGTCCCCTTGTAGCTCTCTGAGCATCTTCAGAAGAATTATTTTGAATTCTATGTTGGGAAACTCATGTGTCTTCATTTCTTTGGAGTCGGTTACTACAAGTTTGCTGTGTTCCCTTGGCGGTGTCATGTTTTCCCGATTCTTCATGATCCTGACAACCTTGTGTAGATTTCTTCACAGTTGAAGAAGGAGTCATCTCTTCTAGACTTTATGGACTGACTTTCATAAAGAAAGACCTTCATCTGTGGGTGGGAGCATGCTGGAGTGTGCTATGATGCTGGGTCTAGTGGTCCAGGGACCCAAGTGCAGGGCCATGTGATGGCTCCATGTCTCATGGTATGGTGTGATTTCTCATTAGCTCAGGCTTCTGGGGTCCACTATGAGAGTCTGAAGTGGCTGCAAGGTGTATTGGGATCTTCAGTGGCCTCTCCAGTCCAGTGGCTAGGAACCATGGCAGGAAGTGTTGGTGGCTGGAGCTGGTAATGTGTACATACTTGGCTGAGGGGGCCAGCTGCAGGTACTTGTGTAGTAGCAGAGGCTTGTTGCAAACACACATTTAGTAGAGAAGGCCATGGCCATCAGCAAGGGCCTAGGCCAACTTCGGATGCACTGGGACCTGTCCGCATGCACTCCTCTGGCTTCAGTCTCTCCATGGGTCCACACATGGCAGTGGAGAACAGTGTGGGGAGTTGGGCTGTGGGTGTGAAGGTGCACAGCTGGAGGGGCTTGCTGCATATTAACCCAGTGGTGTAGGCCAGTGACTGGAGCTAGGGCTAGATATGGGCCCACAAGCATCTGCAGGGGCCTTAGTTTTTGGGATGCACTTCTGTGTCCATAGGAACTTGCCATGGGCACACACATGGCAGTATAGGCTGGTGGTGGAAGTTAGGTTGGTGGTGTCCAAGTACACTGCTGGAGGGGCTAGCCCTAAGCATGTTCATGAAGGTAGGGGTCAGCTTCAGGAGTCTAGGCTGGCGTCTTGTACTCACACAGCTGCAGAGGCCCGGGCTGGCTGCTGATGTGGTTTTTGGGCTCCAGTGTGGTGGAAGTGTAAGGGAGCAAGGAGGGATTCAGGCAGCTGGCTTCTGTGATTGCAAATACCTGTGGGAAGAAAACCAGGTGAAATCTGCAGGAGGTCCATGGCTACTATGCTAGCCATGGATGTCTTCAAAGGTGAAAGCAGCAGGTGTCCTCTGCAGAGCAGGTTCCTGGGAACCTCAGTCAATCTTGCAGGATGGCTGATACCAGTAGCCCTTGCTTTTCTTCCTTGTTCCTAGCTATCTCTATTTTTCTTGGCTTTACCAGTCTTGTGGTGGGGTGAATTCTAAGTGAGTCCTTCAAATGGTGCCTCAAATGCTGGGGAAGCTGGTCACTCACCCTGCTCTTTCTTCCCTGTTAAAGAGAACTCTTTCTAGCTGGGGAGGTCCCACATAGTGCTCCTATAATCAAGAATCAGAATGGAAGATGTGTATAGTTTTGTTTCTTCTGTATCCTTAATTAGCTTAAACATCCCCAGCAAGGGAACTACAAAGGACAAAGGGAATCCTGTACTTTACTTCCACGTCTCTATTCAATTCATTTTTTGACATATTTATAAGGATAATAAATTAGGACACTTCCTCTGAATTATTTGAAGTCCTTTGTAAGATGTATCTAAAACTAACAACCTTTTTCTTTAGGCAAGAGGCCAGGCAAGCTAAGTCACTTCCACATAAATGATGGATGAGTTCATGCACTCATGGAGGCTGTTCTTTCAGTGAAAAGGAAGAGATTAATACACAGAATATGGATCCTTTGACCATGATGACAGCAGTCTTTGATAAGCAATGCCTTTAGCCTGTAAAATTAAAAGCATTATTCATGTTTTAGTTTATTTTGGCTCTAAATTTTGTAAACATATCTAAATATGGTTTTAGAAACCATGAGAAAGTTGTACTATTTTAATATTAACAGAATTGATATGCTCCAATACCAGGAAAATATACTTTTATAAAAACAGAAGGTGTGTATAGCTTTTCCCTTTCACTTGCTCTAAAGACAGCTTTTGTAGGTTTGCCACCTTTGTTCTGCTGATCCAGGTACAGAGTGAAGATACAGGACTTAAGACAGAAATGGCTGAATCCCTCTATAGATGAGGAAAGAAGGCAAGAGAGAATCACAGAGAGATACTGGCCAGAAATTTTGGGGGAGAAAGACAAAGAAAGGAGATAGGGCAGGACCAGGCACTGTTGGGTTTTGAGGATTTATGTGGGTAAATTTGACTGTATGTGGAGAGGTGGAATCTTCCCTTTGTCACCTCTTCAAGATGGAAAATTATATTATTTTTAAAGTATATTAGATTTTGAATTTGTACTTCCTCTGAATGGAATATTATTCAGTAATTGGAATACTCAACCTAAATACAGTTTGACAAAGACTTCTCATTCTGAATTGCCATTTTATTAGATAGCTCTCCTCTACTACCTTAGCTACATTTTTTTAAAAATGAGAACAAAAGACGACTGGAATTCACTATGTTAATCAGATTATTTGTTACTACCCATACAACATCATCTGTAGCTGTTTGAGTGGCAAGGGATGCGACTCTTGTTACTTTTTTCAATAAAAATTGTGGGGAAAGAAGGTTAGTCTTATACTTTGTTATATAGATAAAGTTTTGTTTCAAGCTTAAGAGAAATGTAGATTTTGGTCAATAAAATGAATATGTGTTAAATAGTGGGAACTTTCTAATATTTGGGTAGGTCAACTCAAGAGTTGGTGAGTATCCTTCACTGGAATGCTCCAATATGGACTGAACGACCACTTGGAAGAAGTGAGTAGGCAAGCATTACTTAGGGATACAGAAGTTTTAAGTGACTCTTTCAGGATTCCAGTGGGTCTCTTTTTCCTGGGAGAAACTTGGAAGAGGAAAGCAAATGGTATAAACTGCAGCCTCCACCACTGTGCCTGTTATCAGGGCCACAAGTAATGCTTCTTGTCTGCTTGTCTCTTCTCTGATAGCCATTCTAAATTCCCTTCACTCTCAGCTGGTAAGTCTGCTGGTTTTGGTGGCAAACTTGGCGATTTATGCAAACCTTATCCCTGAGGGGTATAGGGGTGGGCCACCATGCCCTTTTTCAGGCCAATTTGCTGCACTTGTCCATTTATTCTACAAGTAAGCAAGGGAGTGCCAAAAGGCACCAAAGTAATCACTGGAATGTCAAATGTATTCCTCCCTGCTCTCATTGGGTAACAGCAGATCTAGTTCTTTCTGATGATTAGGATCAATATCTCCATTACGATGGTGATTTCTCTTCATGCTTGATAGTGCCTTGATAAAAGGAGCTCAAAGTGCCCAGGTGATAGCTGTGGTTTTAATTCAATGGGAATCTTGCTGTTTCCATTGGCAGAAGTGTTTCCCCTTTGGGAGTCAGGATTTACAACTATGCAGAGCTCTGAGCTGTAGGGATGGGTAGCACAAATTCCCCATTAGGTCAATAGGAGTAATGGTTGGTAGAAGCAGTCCTGCTTCCCCACCCCTGGTTCCCAGACTCATTTATTTTCCATACTGGACACAATATCATATAAAGGTCTTTGATTCAAGGTATATGCTGCATCCCATGGGATGGCACTCTATTACCATAAAGTGTTTCCTCTGAAGCAGTACTTCAGCTGTACCTTATGCAGGCTAGTTCCACTCTCTGACAGGCAGGCAGCTTCTGGGTCAGATGTTATAGAATATGACCAAAGAATCCCATGGTCATGAGCCAACTCCCACACCTCCCTTGCTGTAAAGAAAGTCCCTTGGTTTAGTGTAAGGTTATTGGGGTTCCAGTGTAGGCGAAGCAACACTATAAACCCTTAGATAGTGGTGCTGCCGAGAAAGCCAACACTTACTCAGAATATATAAATAGGCTATTCTTACTACAACTAATTTCTTGCTCTGCCAGAGTGAAAGAAGCCCAACTGAATCAACTTGCCACCACATGGCCTGTTAGTTTGCTCAAGGAATGATGCTGTATCAGAACTCAATGTTGCTCTCTGTTTCTGGCGGACTAGACACTTGGACTAGTAGTATCTAGATCAGCTTTGGTAAGAAGCAGCTTGTGTTCACAGTCCCATCTATAGCTTCTATCTCTGCCACCATGGTCACTTAATTCATGTGCTCACCATGTCAGCACTTGAGAGGCTGATGACAAGAGCTGGCTGGTATCTTGTATACTTGGTCATTAGTGCCTCTTCCAGAGCAAAAGCTTTCTGATGGGAGCACTCATCTGATATAGGATTTTATACCCTGGCAAAAGATCCTGGAGGTGGTATGAACTCACCAGTAGGATGACTCCTAGAAACATAACAAAGTTTTGGCCTAGCTCAATGGAGTTGAAATACCAGAATTGCCATGTTAGACAATGGAGGAAAGGATTAAAACATTCTTGAAAGTGGGCTTACTGGAGTGGATATACTAAATAGTGCTGGAAATTCAGTGGTGCTTTCCTTTGTAGGCCAAGGAGGCTGGTAGTAGGGGCTTACTGACAGCGGTTAGGATAATAAAAGATAATACCCTGAAACAATAGAGTCCAAGTGGAGGGGCTCAACTATCAGAAAGCAGAAGACACAATTGTTGCAATAAGCAACAAGATTAGGTGGTCATTAAGGGGACTTGACTCACAGACAGGTATGGGGATGGTTGATGGCACATGGTGTTTGTGGGCATCGGACACCCCAGAGATGTTTTTGTTAGTGTTGTCAAGTCAATATCAACTCCTAGCAAAACTGTGGACAGCAGAGCAGAACCCTGCCTGGTCTTTTGCACCATCCCTTCACTTTCTGGCACTATATCAGACAATGCCTCACTGATATTCCTAGGGTTTTCATGGCCAACTTTTTTTGAAAGTGAATGACCAGGTCCTTCTTCCTAGTCTGTCTTAGTCTGGAAGCTCCTCTGAAACTTGTTCACCCTAGGTGACCCTGTCGGTATTTGAAATACTGGTAGCCCAGCTTTCAGCATGACAGCAACACACAGCTGCCACCCTATCACAACCTACAGGGCAGTGGTGTGGTTCCCTGACTGGAAATTAACCTGGGCTATGGCAGTGAGAGTGCCAAATCTTAAACACTAGACTGTCAGGGCTGGTACTCCATAGATGAGAGATGAAGAAAAATGATTTTTCTTTGCTTATGGAGGTAAAGGAGGCCACTGTCCCCCTTACTTCTTGAGTCTCCTGGGAAGGATAATGGGAATGGGTCCTAATTCCAATCTTGTTGGTATTTAAGTAAAATCTCTTCAAAACTCAGATAGTCCCATGTGTTTTGGCTGTTAGGACCTAGAGACTTCTCCAACTTCTGGGTTTCATTCTTCTGCAATGTAAATACATAGTGAAAAAAACACTCCAGTCTTCCTAACACCCTCAGGTGTAGTCTTGAGCCCCACTCTAGGCTATAGTCATTTGGTTTAACAGAAGTTTTATTCCACTTTTGGATCAGATCAATTAACTAGAAAAATGGCTACAGAGCTAACTCTCATGGTATTTAGAATTTCAGAAATCTTGGGCTCACACAGGAACACTGAGATAGCCAGGAAGGTTTTGTTTCCCCATTGTTCTACACAGTTGTATCAGATGTGTGGATTTGTGTAACCACCGCCAAAATCAAGATACAGAACAGAACCATCCCCGCAATTTTCTCTTACCACTCCTGTAATGCTTCAGTTCACAACAATTGCAATTGTTAAACTTGAGATCTTTAGAAACTCAATAATTTGAATAGTTCCAGAATGAGCAATGAAGTATGTCCGGACTGATATGGAGGGGAGATGTAGACTCATGTCATTGGTAAATTCCAAGCCAGAGAGATGCCTTGAAGATCATCATTTACAGAATATGACTTGGGACTAAGAAAGGTTGATTAGCTTATCCAAGATCAAACAGGAGCAAAACCAGGAATGAAGGTAACTTCTCCTAACTCCTTGGTTCAGAGATGGTGAAGGTAAGAAAGTAGAATCCCTAAGGGGTCATCGACACGAATGTTGAAAACTTGCTTTTGCTTCAGACTTCATTGTTAAAAGTCTCAAGTATTTTCTTAAATTAGAAGGTAGAGTGAACCAAAATTAATTTTAAAGTTTTTTAAGCTGTCTTTCTAAATAACAGTGATCTTAGAATTGCTTTGTAGATAATAGATGTAGAAAGAATAGAAGACTGAATCAAATATGTATGAGGCCATAGCCAGATGTTTACATTTTATATTATGTCTTAAAAGCTCTAGTATAAACTGGTTTTCTGGAGCTTTATGGTTCTCTCTGAAAAATGAAATGTGGGAAATATTACTAGGTGTAGTTTTATTTAGTAAAAATTTTACTATAAAAACTAAAAAGAAATGAAAAGGAAGTTGTTACAAAATGGAAGCCTATGTAGGTTAGCTTTTTCTGAAGGCTAAATTTTGACTTACTGTTGATTAACAGAAAATAGATCATGCGGCATCCATTGAGTCTATTCAAGCTCTGTGAACCAAATAAAAGTGGTTGGGACTGAGATTGCTCTGCGTGGGTTCGACCCAGATTGCTCCCTGCACTTAAGTCATAGCTTATATTTTATGCCCATGGCCATCCAAGTCTGGAACATTTTAACCTATATAGAGTAATATGGTTTGCAATACTTTCTTGACTTTGATGTTTTGAAATTTCATGTTAATTTCTATTGGTATCCATCAGCACTTTGTTTCTCACTCCCACCCCAACATACACATTTATGGGCTTTGAAGTCCAGCTTTGATTGGTTTTCAAATGACAAAATTTGCATTTTCAATCTCCCATCATCTTTGTTACCTTTTAAAGAATTGTTTGAATCATGTGATGTCTTTTAATGGAATATCAGAAATGCACAAAGCAAGCAAGGAAAATTTTCACCAGCTTTCCCAAACCTACAAACCGCCCCCGTAGACTTTCTATTCTTTCCTCACAGCACCAGCTACTCTTGGAAGATGGCACTGCCTGAAAATTCCAATATGAATAATGAGGTAAACTTTCCCACAGACTCAGGCACTTGTACTTAAGCCCAGGTTCATACATGGACCACAACTTAGATACATGCAGAGAAGCACTAAAATTCTGTTAAATTAGGTTTTTGAAAACGCAACTAATGCAAATATGACCTATAGCTCAACGTACTTTAAAACATGGCTCTTCTTTCTTCATCCTTAATTTAGGATCCATGCTTAAAACTGGCTGAATATGACAAGATTCAAAGTCAAAATGAGTTCCCAAATAGTTCGATATGTCTTGTCACGATTTTTCCAGTTGGAGAGCTCTATTTCTATTTCTAGATCTTCACACTTTTTTAAGTGTGTTCTATCATGTAGCCTTTTATGTATCATATAATTTAAGCCCAATAACAGGCAAATACAATCCTCACTTGGGAAACTTGGCTAAGATCATATGACTGTTGAGACCCTCAATCTGAGGCAGAGCTGCTGTATGAAGGCATATGTGTCTTACTCCACATTCACACTCTTACCTGTTGTCTGTCAAATTATGCTACAATTCCCTAAATAGGTTTCCAAGTAAGGATGTAATAAAAACTTAGAGATATAAGAGACCTTAAAGATGATCTAACTCAGAAGCCTTACGTAGATAAAGCAGAAACCTAGGGAGTTCCAACAATTCTCCCAGCTACATCCATTCTCAGGCCAGAAGCCAGCGAGTCTGATTCCTGCCATTCGTGTGTTGTGGCTCATGTCAGCTGCATTGTGTAGCACTACAAAGGGACTGTTTTCAATTATTCCTTCCATTAATACCCACTACTCTAACTCTATCGATAAGCCTTTAGTTCCATCTGGTTTATGGTTTTAACTGATTCTAGTTCAAAAATTAATAAATCAACACAGCATTTTGGCTTCAAAAAACATAATGCAGTGCTTCTTTTAAACAGGTAACCGTAGTTTTCCATCTAAAAATCATAACAAAATTATCACAAACTCTTCGATTTTAGAGAATTTAAATAACATGAGATGGCTGTTTTTACTATTTTGGAGCTCTTCTTTAGGTGTTCATATAAAAACTTTTTTAAAAACCCATCATTTATCATCATCCTTTAGTTCCCTGGATGTCTCTCAGAATATCTGTCTTAGAAGAATGCTAATGATCAAATTAAAATCTCTAAACACAATGGTTAAAAATGAGGAAAACATACACAGTTTGCAACATCATATTCTATACATTCTGTTTTCTAGCTCCTAATAATTTCTTCCATACTGTAAATTTGTGATAATGCAAAAATACATGCTCTTTAAAAGTATGTCCGTAATGGCAGACAAAGTACTGTGATATTTCTTGCCATAATACTTATTCTTTGCTTCATTCATTATTAAGCTCATTCGAGACCCCTACTTCATATACACATCCAAAGGCTTATCATTAAGGTGTAGAAGGCCAAAGTTCTTCTGAGAGTCTATATAATTACACTTTTAAAGACACCTTGAAAGAGTTAGGTCAGAGATATGAAGCCTATACTTAGAGCACAATAAGAACAAGTTTGTCACTTAGTGATTAGTTGTATATCCTAAATCAAGAATTATCAGACAGCTATATGGTTTTTAAGATGCAGATCTTCTTGATATCAATGGAATATACATGATGTCTATTTATTTCTTTGATTCAAAGAAAGGCCTGTGTGCAGTGGTAGAACTTCTTTTCCAGGGAAAATAATTTACATCTTTTTAAAGATATGATACAATATGTTGCCCCAAGATTTATGCGAGGTGAAACATTTCCATTTGACATTTGCATATGTTCAATGGAATTGAGATGGTTTATTTCAATTCCATTGAATGCCTGTCTTGAAGCACCATTTATATTTGCTTTAAGAGAGGGCCCCCAAAAGCCAAACCCAGACAATGATATCCTGAATTGTACCAGCACAATTTAATACAATACCATTACATTTATAACATTTACATGTATAGTTGCAAATCTACTTATTTTGATCATAATTTATATAATATTTTGACAGACAAAAATATATGTTTAGAACCATTATATGTATCTGTCTGTTGAGTAGCAAACTTACAATTAATTATACACTATTCCAGAGTAATTTTCTTGAAGGCTAAAAAAGAAAAAGTCATGATTATGTTTAAAATGCAATGCTAATTCATTATTTCCAAATAAAAAAGCTAATAGCCATTGCACTAGATTCGCTTGTTTCAGGCTTACATTCATCTGATATTCACACAAAATTCATCACTTGTAAGTGTAGCAGCAAAGCTGGACTTTTACAGTGAGTGCTCGTTACTGACATTCAGTCCGGCTCCAAGCCTGATGTTTTGAAAAAGTACGTGTGAATATACTAACATTATCTGACAAACATGTTACAATTATTGTAAAAGTATGAAAATGAAATGTTTTATTCTAATGCTTTATCCGCAGGTATTGCCTCCAAAGGTTAATATAGCCAGTATCTAAAACGTTTCTGTCGTTTTCTGTCCATTGAGAATGGGCTTTTGGAATTAGGTTTGCTGAGCAAAGCCGGAAGAATACAAAGCTGTCTGCATCACCTCTGACATCAAAACAGAGAAGGGACGAGCACAAAGCGTCGTCCCCTACATTTCACCACTTCATTCCTTCCTTGGAAATTGGGGGGCAATTTGTGTGTGAATGTGCCTAAATAAAGACCCTGTGATTGTTTTTTCATTCCTTCTTATTTTCAACTATTTTCAACCTTTAAAAAAAACTTGCTAATATTTAGCACATTTATTAGTGGATTTTATACTGAACTAGTTTTTTATATATTTAAGAGTAGGTAGGAAATAATGAGATAAATAAAAATAGAACATTATTTGTTAGCTTATTTAATTTATCTAGTTTTTAACATTTTGGAGACTAAAATTTTTTCCCCTTTATCTTTCTATTATTATAAAATGAATGGGATGGAAGAAATTTTCACTACCAGTATTTATTCTTTTTCACTGGATTTAAATATGATCTGTTTGGACAATTGTTGCACAACAAAATTGTAAAATATAATGTCTGTAAGAAGATTAGACTTCCCTGTTGTACTCTATTGAATTATGGCTGATGTATTTCTATGGAAGCACGTGCCTAAATAGATTGAAACAAAAACTTACAGTGATGGAGTGGGTAAAAATAATCATTCAGACAGTGTGCTGGACAGCATGGCACAGCTGAAGAATCGTGTTTGCCAGGAACTGTAGACTCCCATCAAGTAATTACTTTTACGTGTCAAATATTTCCATCTCTGTAGTTTTTCTTGTGTTTCCTGCCCCTGGTTCTTCTCTCAATCCGTTTCCAAGAATCTTGAGATTCTCACACTTACTAGTTCCCAAAATGTGCTCCTTCCAAGTACTCCATAGGGTACTGGCATAGAAAAGATTCTGAGCAAATAGATGAGTACAAAGAGTTCTCTTCTCATTTGGACATAGATGATGTTCCTTAAAGATTCTGAATGCAATGTCATATTCACCATCAAGTTTTGATAAAGCATTAAAAATAAGGGACACTACAACATGTAAAATTATTTAATTTCATATTTTTAAAATTACCCTGTTACTTTAATTCATGTTTAATAACAAAAACGGTGTATTATTTGATGCTTTTAGACAATTACAACTTTTAAGAAAAGGAATTCTAGCTTACCAAACACTTTTATACTTAATGTCAAACACTGAGTTAACTTCACTTTGTGTATGAATCACAAAAAAGAAATATTTTTGGAAAAAAGTGACTTAGTTTGAATAATTCAGGCTGCTTTTTTTTATTGGATCAAAAGCTCCAATACTTTTTCAGCTTATCAGTTCTGTCTGCTTTTGTAGACACAGCTCCAGGTATATCTATAAAGTGACTGGTGGAAAAGCATTTATAATTCATGAATGAATACAAACCGTTACATGTGTGTATATATATATATACACACACACACACATATATTTTAACTCCAGAAAAGAAGCAAAATAATGTTTAATGGTCAACCTCATGAAAGTTATGTAGACATCAAAAGTAAAAATCAATGGCTTCTTCCTTTTAGGACTTATTTTTTCTATCTGATTTCTTCTGCATGTTAAATTTCACTACATACTTTTTGTAATGATTTGTCCAGTGCCTAAGTTCGGCTTATGTGAAAAAGTGTCACAGAATATCTTGCTTGACACTAAATCATCCTCACTAATGAATATCCAAAATTAAGTGGGTTTTGTTTTCCTGGTTTTACTACCATGAGGAGGCGTGGCTTGTCTCTCATTAATCTTAATTGGTGCTGGGTAGCTACCTCACCTTAAACATGGCTCATTTTCACTTGCAATAATAATTTAGAGAGTAAGCCAAGACATTACTTCTTTTAGCATGAAGCAAGACTTTATACATTTTAGATGAGGATAAAATCTACCATTCTTCCTGTAACTTTCTGCTTAACGGGCTTCTTGAGTTATTGCTTTAAAGTTGTCTAATAATCACGCTGTCCATGCTCCAGGTACTCTTCTCAATGCATCTGGTAGTTGTAGAGACACTCAAAGGAGCCCAGGGCTCCTCTGCAAAGATGGATTCTATTTCCCTATCACCTGGACATAAAAAATGCCACTATACAATATTTTGTGTGTTAGCTTTGCCTGTGCTCAGGATAATACATGCCACTACTAAAAGAAAACAAATTGCATGTTCAGCAAATGTTTTAATTAAGAACATGAAAGAAGAAAATCAGCTGGTTAATTCATTGCACCATTCCTTGGTGTGACGGTGAGTTATTCTCACAGCCTCAGTGTGAGAATTAAATTGGATTCACCAGTGCACTAGCAAACAAGATCTGGTCAAGACTATCCAATCTCCTTAGCTCTTTCACATCTACTTCCTTCTTTCACAATAAAGATAAACGCTCTGCTTGGCCCGCTGTTCTTTGAGTGGGGCTTTATTCATTTTGGAATAGTTAAAATATCTAGAGTTAAAATCAAATGAGGATGAGAAACACCAATGAGGAAGAGAACTGTTGCTTTCACAGGTGCCTCCTTTAGCTTGGCTTGTATTTGTGCAGTTGCACTTTTATAGGCATTTTTGTCCTCCTGAACATTTTTGGTTTTTTAAACATGTTTTATATGCTGCAAACCATCCTTCCAGGACTAGCCTGCTATCGTGCTGTTTGAGAAAGCAGTATTTTATTTAGATGGGGTCATTATAAATTATCTTCCGTCCCAGACCCTTCTGGACTGGAATCAATGTCAAGGAAGGCCTCTTTATTGGTGAAAGTCGAACTGAGAGTTATGCTCTGTCGAGGCTTCACAGGTGCAAGTTCATCTAGTTTAATATTTTCATTTTTGACCAGAATCGTCTTATCCATGTTTTCTTCACTGTGCCTTGCAACAACAGCATCAAATACATCTAATTTTGGTGGCAAGGTTCCACTTTCAAATAGGTATTTGGCTAGATACGAGATGCAAATGTTGGTTAAGAATGCAGTAACCATGGCAAGGGTCTTAAACGGGAATCTCTGATTATAGATACCATTCTTATCAGAGTAATAACCAGGGTAAAAGATCAAGGGCTGCAGGTACAGGTATGGCTCCCCACCAGTTATTCTCAGAAAAAGGCCAGAAATATAGCCTGCCACGGCCCCATATGTGTTGGTTCCCTTGATGAAGAGCACACAGAGCAGCTGTGGGAAGATGATGATGTAAACGAGGTCTGAACTTAGGTACCAGAGCCCATACACAGTCTTTGTTAGCAAGGCCATGGCAGTTGCAGAAGCTCCAAACACAAACACTGTGATTCGCATCACCCAAACGATTTCCTTGTCTGATGCCTGCAAGAAATTGCCACAGTGTCAGCTTCTCACACAATGTGTTGGCTCATTTAGGTGAAGAATGAGATGCATTTTGGTGCTTCAAAGCTGTTCTAGAGAATTTCCCTAGTTCAAATGGCTCAACCTATGGGAAAAGCTGACCTAAACCACAGCATCAGAAGCAAGCAATTTAGGTGGCTTCCCGGGGAGGCCTTTGGGAGAGGATTCTCTGAACCATGTGCAGGAAGAACAGACCACCTGTGCCTTCCCCTGAATGTGCAGGAGGAGTGGTGAGATGAGCTAACGTGTTGTCATAGAGGAGTAATAATGCAAGGCTGAATTTTGCTCACTTTACATTTTAAGGAATAGTTGTTATGTGGCAGTAAGGAGCCATAGCTCCTCCTTGCTGCCTCTCTTCATAGGAGCCCTCCCATCTTTAGGGCCAAACACCTTAAAACAAAAGTTGAACCATTTTGTTACCTATGACCTGGAAAACCTAGAGTAAGGCAAAGCTTTAGTCAAGGCTATTGGCTCCTCAGCAACCACAGCAGCATGCTGCTCTGCACCCACTTGATTCAATAAGGAAAATCAAATTGAGAGCCTATTTTCTGACAAAACTGGACTTGGGAGTTCAAGCAAGCAGAGGCATAGATGTTACACAAATACCCACGAAACAACTTACTCACCAAGTTCTGCTTACACTAGAGTTCTCAAGTTTCTTATCGTATTTAATTAAACTCAAAGTTTTTCTAAGATATTGTGAGTTTCATTACTCTTTCATTAGAAAGACAAGAGGCTTAAATTATAGCAATATGACTGTACCTCTTGGGAAATAGTTATATTGATTTTTTTCCCTTCAGTATTGGCATGAACAATAACATGCATTAAAAACATTTATTTATAGCATAAATAAAATTCATCATTATTTAACCTTGTGTGCTTAATCAAAGCAGGGTCAGATTTTAATATAGAATATTAATCAGTAAATAATATTACATACACAATAAATATAATGATGGCAACAACGATAACAATAATGATACGTTTTTAAAAAATGTGTTCTTACGTTTTGTCTGAATGAAAGCTGGTAGATGTTCCGAGCAAACATTGAACTTGCTGACAAGATAGAAGAATCTGCTGATGACATAACAGCAGCAGAAACTGCCCCAAGCCCAAAGTAAGAGATGTATACAGGGCAGAGATACTGCAGAACAAGTGGTAAAATCATGTCTGCTTCCTCATTACTCTTTGGATCTGGAATCCCATATGCAGTCTGGTTCCAGTCTGTTGAATAGAAACAACAAAACAACAACCAAGGAGACATACGTTCTTCATCTTTCTGGGGATCATCCTATTAGGTAGTTTTTAAAATGAATTCAGAATGTACGAATTAGTCCAATTAGATGGGAAGTCCATGTAGTGGTCAAGTGAAATTGTCTTATATGTTCTGAGTTCTAATGGTTTTTGGTTGCATTTAGTCTTATTTACAGGACCTGCACAGAATGTGCTGGTGAGATATACACACATATATTTCTCTTCTGGAATGGTGGCATTACATAGAAAGTGGTGAAGAATTACAGAAAAGAAACGTTCTTAAACTGAAGCACAGAGTATTTCTCCAACCATTTGGAGATGTGAGAGGACACTTACTCTTTCATTCCTTAGTCCTCAATTGTACATATATAAATGGATAAAGACAGTAGTGGGGCTAATCTTACCCAACCTCTTCCTGTACATAAACTTGGTTTTGTAGCTGTCTCATCATTGTTTTTCTCCCAACTAAGTTCCTTCTTGTATCAAATTCCACTTACTGGAAATGGGAAGCATGATACATAAAGGATAGTCCCTTTGAATTGAATAAAAAGTGCAGGTATGGGGCTGAAAGTTTGAGGACATTTTTGGACTCTGTGGTAAAAAGATGTGAAACATAAGCTTATCTTTGAATGCATAGCTTCTTCACCTTTTAGTTATGCGAACACGTGCTAAAGAAGACAATGGAACCTTTAAATGTACATTACTATAGTTTCTTGTTTAATGCCATGATTACAAGACCAAATAAGAGTGGTTTTCCTCAGATCCTACCATTTTTTTCTTCCCTCATTTTCCGTTACAATTGTTCAAAGCCACGCTTTGATGTAGCCAATTTTACAGCAGTAACTGAGATGTTGTGTTAGCAGAAATATTGACCAAGAATGTGTACCTGATCTAAAAAAAATTGATTTTTAAGTCTCTTGTCCTACAACACACACACACACAGAAACATTACTGAAACCAGATCTGTTTTTTGACTGTGACATAAATTCTATCTTTTATTTAAAGGCACACAATCACCTTTGTCAGCCACCTTTTTAAGTGCTTATGTCACGGATGAACAACTGGAATAGAGAATGTATGCTACGAACCATGACTACTCTTTTAAAAATTAAGTAACCCAATGAATAGCTCTACTAATTGAAAGTCAAATTAGCCAGGTGAACATCATTCTGGAATATCTTTACAAAATACAACGGAGTGAGAGGTGAACTTCTCTAATCTGTTGTAATCATCTCTACATAGCCTCCTTGAATTTGGGTTAATGTGGTGTATTTTCATGAAAGGCTCTTAAAAGCTGTATAGCATGGGAACACAGGGTCAGGAACAATTAATAAGTTCAATCACAATAAGGGTGCGATTTAAAAAATGTTCTTCATAGAGCCTAACTTGGAAATACGCATTTCATAATGCTGTTTTTACCAATTCTGAGTAAGTTATTCCCTAAGTGACTTAGTATCTTAGTTTATCTTTAACTACACACTTATAGATTGATTTCTCCAAGAAAGAAACTCTTAATTAACAAACTATCAAAAATGTAAAGCAGAAATCTCAAGTTCAAAGTGCTCCTGAGGTGGTCATGATGATGGCAGGTAAACTTCTAAGCCGACGGCTCTCAACTCTGCTGCACTTTGACTCAGCAAGAGGACTTGAGAAAGCACTGGTCTCTGGTTCTATCTTAGATTATTAAAATAAAATCCCTGTGGTGTAGGCCAGAAATAGATATTTTTTAAAGAGTCCCTCTCCCTCTCCAGGTGATGTCAACGTGCACCTTGGCTGAGAACCACTCCTGATAGGATTACATATACATGATTGATAAATATACCAACATTGGAGGGGCTGTGTGTGCTCACAGGTATTTTATTGGAAGAGTGAGCAACCAAAAAAAGTTTGGAGACTACTGAGCTATAACACTATTTGTTGAATGCTATAACAAAGGTGTATATGTGAGCACGATGAGAAACAATGAACTATGTGGGGATAAGAGGAAAAGTAGGGGTGGAAGGGCAGCTGGGTGGTAATTCGTAACTTCGATGAAGCTTAAGTGGGTCAATTAGTGAAGCTGTAAGATATTTACCTGTTGATGCACCAATGGCCCCAATGAGTATGGCTGGCAGAGCCATCACCAGGCACCCAAAAGCTGCCAGAAAGGACAGCACTTGAGCATAGGTGGCTGAAGATGAAGAGAGAACCCTCTGGAAATAGGCTTGCCATGGGATTCCACCCAATATCTGCATGGGAATCATAGGGACTCAGAATGAGTTGGAGGCAAATAGCATCTATTAGGTATTTTTAAAATGAAATTTATTACAATAACATTCAGAATAGTCATAAGTACAGCTCTAAAGTACAAAAATGGTCTTACATGCCACTCATCTCAACTGCTATCACTATATTATTGTCACCCTTTTAATTGTGCAGAATTTCCTCAAGTTATTTTCTTACATAGCTACACAGGACAATCTTTTCTTTTCCTTAATTTACATACTTTAAGTGCATTACAACTACCAGAAGCCTTTGATTTGTTCCCATGTGCGGGCTCTAACCATCATAAAATAGTCACAAAAAATTAAGATTCTGAAAGTATGAAGTTTAATCTGAATCAATACAACTCAATGAATATTTCTGGACTTTGGTCATGTGCCAGGCAATGCAATGGTTGTCAGAGCACAAAGATGAATAAGGCATGGTTCTTGCTCTGGAGCTAACTGTCCACTGGGAGAATCAATGCATTTTGTTTGTGGAATACTCAAGACATTATACTGGGGCATCAAAGAAAACATTAGAATTTCTATTTATGCTCATTTTTACCTCATACCTAAATGTTATATAGTTGTTTTCCTTAAATAATTTACATACCATGTTAGTACAGTACATATAAGCAATTGAAAATTACATCTACATTGGAGGTATGCTTAAAATTCTTACTGATGATATAAATCAAAAAAGTTTGGAGACATTGAACTATAATATAATTTGTTGCATGCTATATGTATGGGATCAAAAATGAGAAACAATTATCTGGGGATGATGGAGGGAGGTTAAAAGGTGAGAGGAAGGACAACCGCATGGTGATGAGGAAAATCTACAGAAATGATATTTGAGTCAGTCCTCAGGCATTGAGAGGGTGTCACCAGCTAGAGATGGAGAGAGAAGAGAGTAGCAGGGAGAGAATCTAATATGAAAAAGAAAGAAAAAAACAATGAGGCAGCTATGAGCCCACCATATTTGGTATAATTAGAGGTCAGGATGTGTGGGAGTGACGAGAGAGGAGGCTGAGAAAACACTTTCCTGTGGATTACTGCCACAGTCTTCTGACTGGCATAGAGTCAGTGTTCGATACATGTATATCATGTGAATAAGTGAACTGATGAATGAGCTTCCCATATCACAATATATTTAAGTTGTTTCTTTAATTGCCTCTCTCTATAACTGGGCTCTAAATTCTGCCAAGCAGAGTGCTTGTCACATACTGATTCTAGAATAATTTCCTTTTTATATAAAACACACACGTTCAAAAGTAAAAAAAAAAAAAAGTTAAAAGAATATCCTCAACAAAGCATTAGCAAACCAGATTTAATAATACATTAAAAGGATCATATACTGTAATCAAGTGGGATTTATTCCAGAGATTCAAGGATGGTTTAACATCCACAAATCAGTCAACATGATACACCACATTAACGAAATGAATACTAAAAGTCATATGATCATCTAAACAGATGCAGAAAAAGCATCTGACAAAATTTAACATCCATTTATGATAAAAACCCTCAACAAAGTGAGTAGAGAGGGAATGTAACTCAACATAATAAAGGCCATATATGATAAACTTATTGTTAACATCATACTCAATGTGAAAAGCTGAAAGCTTTTCATTTGAGATCAGAAACAAGACAAGGATGCCCACTCTTGCCACTTTTATTCAACATAGTATTGGAAGTCTCAGCAAGAGCAATTAGGCAAGAAAAATAAATAAAAGGCAACCAAATTGGAAAGGAAGAACTAAAACTGTCACTATTTGAAAATGACATGATATTATATATAGAAAACCCTAAAGACTTCGTTAGAAATCTGTTAGAACTAATAAACAGATTTTTTGTTTATTATTCTAATAAACCGACTTTCTGAAACAGAAATTCAGTAAAGTTGGAGGATGCAAAATCAATATGCAGAAATCTGTTGCATTTCTATATACTAATAATGAACTATCAGAAAGAGAAAAGAAGACAAAAATCCCCTTTACAATTGCAACAAAAGAATAAAATACCCAGAAATACCAAGGAAGTGAAACCAAGGAAGTGAAAGACTTGCGTGCTGAAAACTGTAAGACATTCATGAAAAAAACTGAAGAAGAAACAAATAAATGGAAAAATATTCTGTGCTTATGGACTGTAAGAATTAATATTGTTAAAATGTCCATACCACCCAAAGCAATCTACATATTCAACGTAATCCCTATCAAAATTCTGAAGGAATTTTTCACAGAAATAGAACAAACAGTCCTATAATACCTATGGAACCATAACAGATCCCAAATAGGCAAAGCTATCTTGAGAAATAAGAACAAAGCTGAAGGAATCATGCTCCCTGATTTCAAATTATATTACAGAGCTATAGGACTTAAAACAATGTGGTATGGAATAAAAAATAGGCACATACATCGGTGGAACAGAATAGAGGGGCCAGAAATAAACCCATGCGTATATAGTCAATTAATCTATGACAAAGGAGCCAAGAATACACAAGGGGGAAAAGACAATCTCTTCAAATAAATGGTACTGGGAAAACTGGACAGCCACACACAAAGAATGAGACTGGACTGTCATCTTACACCACACACAAAACTTAACTCAAAGTGGATTAAAGACTTGAATATAAGACCTGAAACCATAAAACTCCTAGAAGAAAACACAGGCGATGATTTTTTGGATTTGATACCAAAAGCAAAGGCAACCAAAACAAAAATCAAACAAAAAAGCTTCTTCGCAGCAAAGTAAAGCATAGAAGAATGAAAAGGCAACCTACTGAATGGGAGAAAATAATTGCAAATCATATATCTGATAAGGGGTTAATATACAAAATATATAAAGAACTCATATAACTCAATAGCACAAAAACAAACAACTCAATTGAAAAATGGGCAGAGAATCTGAATAGACGTTTTTCCAAGGAAGGCGTCCAGATAGCCAGCAGGTACATGCAAAGATGCTCAACATAACAAATCATCAGGGAGATGCAAATCAAAATCTCCCTGAGGAGATACCACCTCACACTTGTTAGGTGAAATAGGTCAGACAGAGAAAGACAAATACCATATGATCTCTCCTATATGTGGAATCTAAAAACAAAAATTTAAAAATTAAAAATAAATGAGGTACAGGTACAGGGAACAGATTGGTGGTTGCCAGAGGTGAGTGGTGGGAGAAATGGTTGAACTGTTGTCTATACTTTTAGTTTAAGTTGAACAAAAACAAAGTTAAAAGAAGAAATTCTAAAATTCCTAATTCCACGACTCAAGTCTATATTCTTCCAAAATTTTTCCTTTATTTTGCAGCCTGTAAATCAATATATTACTAACATCTTCCATGCCAATGAATATTTATCAATAATATCAATGACTATATGAAGTGATATATCATAATTTACATATCAATCCCCTTAGACATTTAGATCATCATATTATCAGAGGTTTCTGAGTAAGGTAAAATCTGACCTCCATTGACAAACAGAAGCTTCCACGGCAAGGTAGAAAATAGGTTTGGAACAGTGAGTTATGGGGGGCTGCTGGTGGGGAGACCAGTGAGGGGCTAGCACAATATGCCAGGTGAGGAATGCTGTCAGCTTAAATATAATGACAATATAGGGACAGTGGGCTGGTACAGAGAGAGACAGGGAGATACTTTGATGTTATCATTAGCAAGACTTGGTGGGTTTTTTACATGGAGGATATGCTTGAGAAACAACTGAAAGATGAGACACCAATGGCGAAACATTTCAGGGTTTACTTTTACAGTTTACTCATTCATTCATTAAACATCTACTATTTCATTTCAACTTACTTTATGATTTGAATAATGAACATGACTTGGTCATACAATTTTTTAAGATGGAAGAAACTTTAGCAATTATGGGGTACAATGCCTTATCTTGAAGGCCAGTAAATCTGAGAACTAAAGTGGAGTATAGAGGAAAGGACTTTGGAGTCTTGATTCTCTGTTTCGATCTCTTGCTTAGACAATGGTGTGATCATTAACAAATTGCCTAACTTGTCTGATTCTCATCATCTACTCCATATAACCATAAAAATACCTGCCATGCAGGTATAATTATATACACATCCAATATTTAATCTCTTTCTCTATTCAATTCATAATAGTAAATTATTCCAGAAAAATTTCAGCCAATGCATTTCTTAACAATCCTTGGGGAAGAAGCTCTCCTACTCGCCACTGGAAATATTTGTTTTTATGTTTTCTTTCCTGGGAGAGATACTTCTACTTTTAGTGCTAAAATTTAGCAAAGTGGCACAAACACAAAGTTAAATCACACAATATTGCGAACCCTCTAAAGAGGAAACAAAAATAAACAATTTCACCTAATTTTAATTAAAAAAAGTAATCTATTTCTTCCTTTGAAGTCAAATACAGTGTTTTATTTGTATGTATAACCCTTCTAATTAGCAAAATCATAGAATCTGGTAGGTTCTTTTGGGTTTTTTCCTTCCCTCAATCTACGGCCTGTGCCCTTTCCCCCAAGGTTCTTCATGGTCTCAGGCTGCCTCTGACTTCCCAGGGTTTCTTTCCTGGCATCTTTCCTGAGTGATACCTCCTTTCCCAACTTATCTCATGCACATAAGGCCTTATGGCATCCCCTAATTTACTTACTTTGTAATTAGAGACTAAATGAGTTACTTATTTCAGAAGAAATTGGTCCAAAATACAAACTAAAATTTTTAGATGGCTTGACTCTCAGATGAGGGTAGGTATCTCGGGGTAGGGCATGGTGCTCCTTAACTTACAGTACAACACAAATGAGAAAACACCACACATAACCCCATGAACATTATTCCTTATTTCACTAGTCAGCTACCACAGTCAGTAAGTGCCTCCATCCTTTCAATAGAAGGTATTCAACTCGGAAATGGACAGTAGGTGAATTTTACATATAAACTTTAAATTATTGAAATTGCATTTGATTTCAGGAACAATTAGATTGCATTCCTCAGGTAAAAGCATCACTCACCAACAACAGAAAACTATCAAGCCAAGTGTAGACTTCAAATGATTCAATGGTTCCAAGCCAAGGCTCCTGGTATTTGGCATGGACTGCAGTGAACCCAATGTCAGTAACTGCAGGATGTGACAGTGCGAAAGGGACACTGATCCACTGTAACCAAAGAGTGACATTAGAATGTTAGGCTATTATTTTTAACTAATGTATGTAAGGTTTAGCCACCTATGTTTTTTCATAGACGTCATAGCTCAGTAGTTCCTCTTGTTCAGACAGAAGAACCCGGAATCACGTTCTCTGTAGGACACCATGCAGTACTGATTTAGAAAAGTTAAAGTAACATATTATATACTTCTGTGCTTAATTGCACTGTATTATACCAACTATAGGAGCAATCACCACAATGCTCTGGGAAGAAAACATTAAATTTGAGAACATCGTATATATTTATTTATAAACTTTTTACTTTTTCTTTGAATTAGGAAAAAATACCCATTCCCCAAAATAAGGAGCGATTTGATTGAGAAATTGGTAGTGAAATAAGCATTCAAGGGTGAGCCTTCCAATAGGTGGAAGAAGAAGGAATTGCAGGGAGAGATGGTCTAGGTGGATCAAGACAGAGAGCAAAAGAATATATGGCATATGGACATGTGTGCGCACACATCTGCTGAGTGACAGGGTTTGCTGGCTTGAGGGTGGATTAGAGAAGTGGGAGACATAAAGATAGAAAACCTTGTATTGTGAACTAAGAGATCTGTATTTTCTTTTTTAGGCAAACAGAAGGTAGTGGAATTTCTTCTGAATTTTAACATCCTATGTGAATAGAGAGTTTAGCTGAAGGGAAGAGCCAGGAAGAGCGATAAGTTGGCTCAGACAGGAAGGAAGAAGAACATCTGTGAACGGCCCCACTTACCAGTCCTACAAAAATGCAAAAGAGCTGAACAACATCCGTGTAGGCCACAGAGTAGAGACCTCCTACCAGGGTGTACAGAGTGGCGATGAGTGCAGAGACAATGACAGAAGCGTGTACATTGACATTAATGATCACACTGATAGTGGCTCCTGGAAGAAAGCAAAAACAAGAGAACGCTGTGGTCAACGTACTCAACTGGATTCCACTTCCTGTGGAAAAATATATTTTTTCAGTGACAGCAGATATTTTCCTATGTCACATGAATCGTATTGGATGATAAAGCTAAAGAAAATTTTCATATTGAAATTTTTATATCTCAGTAAATTGAATATGCACTTACATATGTGTATTTATGTGTATATAAATGTATATTTAAAAATATTCTTTCTTTTTGAAATTAGTGCTTTGCCAACCTATTTACATGGGGACACCTGAAATCCATGATATGATTACAGAATTTCATGAAATATGATAAATTTAATGACTGTGAGAATTTATAATAATTCCACCAACTATCTGAAACTTTAATTAAATATATGCAATATATTTATGCACATCCATGAGAAATACAAGCCTTTTTGATAAGCATATTCATCCATTTCTACATTTTACAATTAATATTCACTTACTATTTTGCATTAATTCTGACCCATGCTAGCTTTTGTGTATGACAGATGGTATAAAGTACCAATGTTTGAGACAAATTTATAGGAGAAAATAACAAAATTGGTAAATTGTATCTAGCAACTTTTCCTCTTATTTTGTAAAAGATCACTTTTATTTTGTTTAAGTGGTGGAGCATTCCAGGCTCACTCCTAGGACACGAACGTATGGAAGAGCCCTAGATTTAAGCATTATAGTTTTAAGGAATTTTCATCAACAAATTTTTCAATCTGCCTTAGAAATCAAATTTATATTTTCTTACTTTATGACTTTGTTCACTGTGCTTGTTGGTGTCTAAATTTCCAGTGAGAATATTATGGTTTGGACAATTGGACCCCTGTTGTTCCTGGACTGGCAGTTCAGAATTTGCTTCTTGCTTTACAAAGCCTCTTCCCAGTGCTTTTGAGAGCTATATAATTCATATTTCATATTTTTAAACACGGCAATGCTAGGAATGCTAACACACATGCAATAAATCTGTGATTTTTGTGTTATCAGTTGCAATCTTACATATTACTACAACTCCTCAGCTGCATGCTACTAGTAGTGTATGCGACCCACCAGTGATGAAAATTTATCACAAAGAGCAGTAAATGATATTTTGATCTAAGATAACACAACAAAATACTTACCAAGAAATTTTTTCTTAATGCTTTGGCTTTGGTAACAGTTAAATTACTTTCAATTAATAAAGGAAAAAACATGGTAAGGAGTTAGAGGATGAAGACAGAGGAAAGAGGTCAATTATTTATAAGTGACTTTGGGTAACTGACTGAGTTATTGTAGTACAAATATCTGTTGTACAGATATTTGACAAGTTATTTTTTTCCAGAAATTATTTACTTCATCTTGAAACTTTAGTTGCAACTCTTTGCCATTCTTCTTTTAGTCTAGTTTCTCTCCTTTAATAACAACATTTCTAAGTATATTCCATGAATTATCAAAGTCCACCTATCTCTTTTGAGTCCTGCTTAATTTTCCACACATTAGTGAAATTTCTATTAATCCTACACCTGCAAAAGGTAGGGAGGTTGTATATTATAGAAGAAAGATCACTGGACTAGGATCCTAAAGGTAGGGGGTCCTAGTAGATGCTGCCATTTGGTTGTAACTCAGTGGTTTTAGAAAAGTTACCCACTTTTCTGTCACTATTAATATGAGATAAATTTTTTCTCTAAAATATTTTCTAAATAATTAAATCACTTGTAGTAAGTAAAATAAAAGTTCTACTTCCAGATCTGCTGTGAAATATTAGTGTACTGATGCAGTCATTAACATAAATATACTGTAAATAAAGTTACAAAAAATTCACTGAATTTGAGCTGTTAGAAGTGTAAATACACATTTCTCTAAAATGTTGTAAGGATGCTATCCATTTATACAGAGAAGATAGTTTAAAATTCTTCTGTGTTTCAGTGGTGAACCACACACATTCACAGTAGGGTGGTAATAGAGCTTATATTTGTCTATTCTGAAGTATCCCAAATTATTTCTAATAAACACTAACTTTGAATTATGTCCAACTATTATTTCTGAAGAAAATGGAGGTGTTAATTTAAAAATATACACACATTCTCTTTACCAGAGCATGGATATCAAGCAATATCAGTAATGTCTTCATATATATTGCCTCATATTTGTGTGTGTGTGTGTGTGTGTGTGCGCACACGTGCATGTGGAGAGAGAAAGAGAGAGGCATTAATATATTTTACATATATATTGACATACACAGGCATAGACACACATGAATTATATACAAAAATAACTATTGCAACAAAGTTCAGAGTTTAGCAATTATGTTTTATATTTCCAAAATACTTTAGAAATATTAGCTTATTAATTCTATTCTCCCTTCAGGGCTCTGTTACATAAATTGATCTTTATTCAGTGAGAGTGAACATTTTGTATTCTATTAGATATTCAGCCTACTCCTTTTTTGATATCTCAGCAGGCAGTTTGTTCTCAAAACAAAAATTTTCTGGTGTTGAAAGCAATATAAGCCACCATTGCTTCTTAGCTAATGAGAGCAAGGTGGAGAGGTAGGTGTACTTTTACAAATAATTTCATTAAGATATAAATGCAGTGGAGTATTGTGGAGTATTGCCATCTAGCACCAGGAAAGTGCAACATTTTTCACTGAGTTATTAGAGTATTTTATAACTATGAAATTCTCTTCTTTTCTCCAACAAGTCACTCCCTTGTTTTACAGTTGGAGACCAAGAAAATAATATAAGATTATATAGGATTTTGAGAGAGAAAGGAGTAAAATGTAGTATATATAAATTATCTGATATTACAGAGGCCAGGTCTGATGATAATACTTAAACCAGACGATAAGTTTGTAGTCTGGAACATACAACATAGAAGAAATTCATCTCATCTTACTTTTGTTCAGCCCAAAGTCTGGCTGTACACTTAAGCTCTTCATTTCCATTTGTAAGAAGAGATGGAGAGTAACATGTGTGAGTGCCTGGACGCAAAACATTGATATAGCTCACTGAGGAAGGTTGCCGAACCTCCAGCTCTGTTGATTTTCAAGAAGGAACTCAGCACTCAATGGGATAGTTTAGATTTCTCCTTGACCAAAAAGTAGAGTAATGAGCCTAAAGATCTCCCAGCATACCACTGAAATCTCTTTTTTCTAAAACTTATAAATGGGCGGAAAAGCCAAGGGCCAAGGACAGATTGTCCTTAGCATTAATTGATCTTGCTAGTAAGTCAGACTCTAAAGAGTCTAAGTTCATTTTCTAGATCCCTAAAGATGTCCACAACCCAATACTTCACAATATAATGGGACTACATTGAGGAAAAAAGAAGCAACATTTGTTTTCTTTGTAGCTGTAGATCATTCATTCACTTGTGATAGGATTACACCTGTTAACAAGACACAAGTCCTGCTTTCTAGAAATTTATAATTCTTTTCTTGAGGTTAGAAAGGTTGAGGTTGAGCATGAAATAGATAAACAGACACTTAATCATACAAAGTGAAGTCCAATGAGAACAAAATTCCAGGTGCCTAATGAAGCCCATAGGAAAGGCACCCAGGAGGTTCAGGATGACTGCTCTAAGGAAGTGACATCTATTAGAAGATCTGAAGGATACTCCTGGTTATCTAGGCAGATGTGGGAGAGGAAAGAGGGGAGATGAGTCCAAAGCAGAGGGCACCTGGGCTTGCTAAGTGTCAGAGGTGAGAGAGGAGGACTACAGTTCTGGAAGAAGGAAGGAGGCATGGGGAATGATGAGAGGAGAGAACCATAGCCCAAGTCATAAAAGACCTTATGAGCCCAGTTAAAAAGTTAGGTTTTAAGCAGGAACGAGATATGATCAGATGTGCATTTTAGAAGGAAGAGTCTGGCTACCATGTAGAGAATACAGAGAGAGGGCAGAACAGTGGGCAAGGAGATGGTTGCATTAA
This sequence comes from Equus quagga, assembly GCF_021613505.1. Taxonomy (NCBI): domain Eukaryota; kingdom Metazoa; phylum Chordata; class Mammalia; order Perissodactyla; family Equidae; genus Equus; species Equus quagga. The sequence goes on from NC_060271.1 coordinate 50,871,643, forward strand.
TCCAGGTGAGGGAGGCTGGGGGTGGCCTGTAAAGTTGTGTATCTGTTCAGTCAACGAGAGAGATGAAGCTAGAACAATATTTCATTGGTCCTTACCTAAGGCAGAGAAAATGGCTGCAGCCCAGAACATTTCTCCCATTAGTGCAGGAATAAATAAGAGCCCACCCATGCGTTTTCCGTAGATCTGCTGAAATGGGTCTAACATAGTCACATATCCCTTGGAACGCATAGGCTTTGCAAAAAACAGGCCACCTAAAAGAAATCAAACAAGTGTTTATGAGAAAATAAAAAATGCATAATATAAGAGTGTTTGCCAACCTTTTGCTATGCTATAATTTTTGAAGGGAAACAGATTTTTTAGAACACTTGTATATGTTGAGGAACCAACCTGAAATACCCTATGAGTACAGAACCAAGAAATATTTAGCAGCCAAATAAAAATTTCTCAAGACATTTATCACTGTATGCATCCAAAGGACAATTGAATTGGTATATCTGAGGCATGCAGATTAAACACATGGACCAGCACAGCACTCACTAAAATGCCTTGACGTATTTATTTGTAACATCCAGCATAGCACTTAGACATTTTGAATAAAGGCAAGATCCAACAAAAGTATTTTAAGTGCAAAAAAAAAGGAACTCTATGATATAATATTCTTGACCTTTTATTAGCTTGACTTACAAAAAGAAATTCTGATACTATTTAAGTGAATTCATTCTTAATGATATATTCACACTATTTTTGAAAGAAAAAATATCCTGTTAAGAAATTCACTGTTCTATTAAGTCACAAGTCAAGGGACTTTCTTTACATATTCCATAGTCAAGAGATCAAATAATCTACGCATTATTGTTCCACTATTTACTAATTTCTTGTAACAGCTACTTAGAGATTTATGGTAACGCTTTTACACAGTAGTCATTCACATTGGTTGACTTGTTACTTCACTTGTTATACTCCTTTTCTAAATGTTCACTGAGTGGGTCATTGAGGTTTAAACTTTCACTTACCTAAAACCAGACTAAGAGAATATCCAATTGGTGCCTGAGCCCACGCTAGACCGTAATCTGGTACGTACACTGCTTCAGCTGTCCCGTTGATGTAACCTCCTCCAACCCAGGTGGCTGAAATAGAATGAAAAGCGAGGGAAAGACACTGCCATACCCGTCATACCCTAGACCTGCTTGGTCTAACACAGTGGCCATTAGCCTCACATGTCTATTGAGCACCCAAAACTTGGCTAGTCTCGATTGAGATGTTCTATGAGTGTGAAATACACACTGGATTTCAAAGACTTAGTATGGAAAATAAATGTAAGATATCTCAATAATTTTTTTGTGTTGATTACACGGTGAAATGAAAAAATTTTCAATGTATTGAATTAAATACATTCTATTATTTACGTTAATTCATCTATTTCTTTTCATGTCTTTTAAAGTAGTTTGTAAAAAATATAACATTACATTTGTGGCTCACATTATGTTTTTATTGGACAGTGAGGCCCCAGATGTTTTCTAAATCCATTTAGTCATCAACAATTTTAAATGATATTATTTAAATAAATGAAACCATGTACAATATATTATATGACTATTTCTATTCTCAATAATACTACAACTTTTTCCCTAGCCTTCATAACATGGGGTCAAGTGTCTTTATTTCAAGGCCTTCTGTTTTAATTGTATTGATCTTTACACAGTGATCGTGACTATTCTCCTCAGGGAGTAACGTATGTGGGTGCGTGTGTGTGTGTGTCCGTGAGTGTGCTTTTCCTTAGTAGAGTCATGTCTTAAACACTCTGGGTACACAGGACCTTGGCAAATCTGTGGAGCATCATAATTAAGTGATACTACTACTTTAAATTGCCAGGAGAGTGAAGGGAAGAGAGAGATGACATTTTTACTCCAAGGTGTCCTACAGTGAGTTTAAATTATCTTTTCCATCTGTCTTCCTAAATCCTCAGCATCCAGGTAGGGCCTAGACTAGCGATCAGAAGAATTTAAAATGTTCACTGCATACCTACTTGCAATTCTTTGCTCTAATCTGGGTCTTTTAGTAAGATATTTGATATATCACAGAGAATAATAAGAAATATGTCTTCTCCAGATTTACTTAATAAAATTTCTGTAGCATAATAGCTAAAGGAGGGAGGTCAAGGGACCAAGGAAAACACATTTTGTTAAACAAGTTTGAGCCAAGAATGATCTATAAAATCTACCATTTTCTCCAAGAAGACAATATAATATTTGGTTCTTGCTGAAAAACTAGGATTACTGGGACACTTAAATCTTCACAGTTTATATCATTTTAAGAGTACAATAAAAATATTTAAAATAATCCCTAAGTACAGTTTGTGTACTTAGAACTGTATAATAGAATTATGAGGGATACAGGCTGGCAAGAAGCTTATCAGATGTGAGACTGAATTCTGGGCTGTATCATCACATTGGGAATAAAATGTGACTGAAAAATTCTCTAAAATCTTATACTTAGAACGTAAGTAAAACCAATAATATGTACATGAAATTATCAAAGACAAGCTTTTCTGTTGTGTTCGTGCCAGAATTTATCTGGCTTTCAATTGAAAAACAAAGCAAAGAATAGAGAATGTTTTGGGGTTAATACTATTTTTAAAAGGTTAACATGTGAAAAGACTTTCCTGCACAGAAATTTTAAGTATATTCAACTGGGAAGTTTATACACAAAATCCTAAAGTGGATAAATATGTATTTATCAGTCAATCTCATCTTCATAGTAGCTTTCACATGGGTATTAATAAGTAACAAATGCTATTATTTGTTTTTCTCATTCTAAGCCCCGCTGAAATTTTAAAAAGGGTTTTTTTCCCCCCACTGAGTGTGTAACTAGGACGAATTCTCACAGGTTCAGGATCTGAGACTTTGTCTTCCTGCTGGGCAACCGGAACTGCTAACAACACACCACAACATTTCATTGCATAAATGATCTGACAGTCTTACAAGCACACAGCTTACGAGGGATCAGTTTTCATTGTGTAGGTCTCCTCTTCCTCATCCAAACTGAACATGGGGCCTGAATGATTGCAAATATTATAATATAAAGGTGAAGACTTGGTTACTTGTTATGATTAAAATTCCTCTATTTTTATCAATCTAGTTCCTTCTATACCAGAATTTGCTCTGCATGTTTGTATATGTCATGTCAGATTCATGAATGAGAACAAGAACTCTTTTAACCCATATGCATTTTTATTTTCAGTCTTTATTCTTTATTAAATATATACAATCAATGAATCTGACAAGGTTTAGATACTATTGTTCAGATTTTAAATAAATTATGATATTGACCAAGGTTCTTTTCAGTTCTAAGAGATTAAAAAAAAATCTTTAAAAACTGAGCTAGATCATGTCACTTTATAGGAAATATTATAATTCAATTTTTTTCTAAATGCTTTAACAGCCTATTAGATTGGAAAAATCTCTCTAAATGATGAAAGAACAAATTCTGAAATATTACCTTTATGGGCATAATAAATATAATATTAAATTATAGTAATAACTATAATAATTTACATGAACAAAATATGCTGATGTACAACAGTGTATTTATTTTTTCAACAGCTTTTTGAGTGACATCAACAACTTTTGTTGTTTTATTTTGCTTTCTTCTCATTTTTTTCTCTATATCTCTCTGAGGGAAATATAGTTACGATATTTTAAACCACTTCAGATCCCAGTATCACATCAGGATCTTGAGGGGAAGGAAGAAATGTCTGTGCTATAATGAAAATGAAGATATGAAGTTGTGCATACTATTCATCAATAGGTGTGTAAGAAGAAAATACATTGGAAAATCTACACCAACATTTCAGTAAACTTATCTGAAAGTGGTAGCTTTATGGATGACTCTTGTTCTTTATATGCTTTTTTTAATGTAATTTTGTATATTAGGCATCACAGAAAATATTTTGCAAAATACAATTTGTTCTGTATATGTATGTATGTAGAAAAAATGAGAGATGGTAAAAAAGAGACCTCTTTACAAACTGTGTACTTTTATACAGAAATAAAGTGAAACCAGCGGAGGGCCGCATGTGCACACTGTGGAGGACCTGGGCGTGGCTGCCAGGAGACCACTGGTTAGGCCTTGGCTCTGCTCCTTGTTAACCATGTAACTCTTAGTCTTCACTTAAGCCCAGAGCCCTTTCATGGAGCGCAAATTCAAACGGAAGATCTTCACAAAGATCAAATGAAATCTGTACAGTTCATGAAGAGTTAAACAAACATAAAACATACATATCTGAAAAATAAAATCTATAGTCCATAAATTGTTCCACAGTATTGTGGGTTTCAGATGCCCAAACAGGGATGCAGTCCTTCCAGACTGGTTTGTAAGCTATTTCATATCCAGAGTGAACCCTTTTTAAACAACACTTCAGGACTGAAGTTGGGCATCATTTGGATATGATTTCCAACAGGACATTTTCAAATGGGCACTCAGGGCTCCTGTTAATTGGTTATGTTGCTAATGCTTGAAAACCTAAGAAAACGCTAAAACAAAATGTGTGTTTTTACTGAATATGTATCAAATAATACTAAACATATAATTTTAAATTCTTGTTTTTCAGAAATATTTTCAACAACCAAGAAGAATATAAAGGAGAAACAAGTCACCACTTAAACAGAACCACATCTGGGCAAATGAGGAAAGAGTATGGCCCTCCCAGCAGAGAGAAGGTGTGAATGAGAGAGAGCTGCAGATGGTGGCCCAGGGGTCAGCCCACACTCTGTTCTGTTAGGACACACTTTAGATTTTTTCCTTTTATATCAAGCTTCCTGGAAATCTCTTTTTTCAGTGCTGTGGATTTCTAACAAGTGATTGTCTTCTTGTGAGAAAATCAGTTTATTACCTGGTAGAATTAGGTTTCAGAACAGGGTATCAATCAATTTGGAATTGTGTTGCCTCCAAATTGATTTATTCAGGTTTAAAGCCATCACTAGCCAGTGTTCCTTGGCATTCATCGTTTAAGACAACTTTAAGTCGCAACGTCATGCCCGTATTAATGAACACGATGAGACACTGACTTTATCACATTAACAGAGACATAACTTGTAAGACCAAGAGATTTTTGTACTTTCTGCCACCTCTTTGTTTGAATTCTGTTTACACCCACTAAACAGCCTAGAGAGCTCAGATTTGTCTCATTGATATTCTGTCCAGTGATTTATTATAAAATCATTTTGTTCAAGTACTACTGAGTTGAAATCATTTTATTTTTGTTTTAAATAGGTATAAAATTATTTAAAAAATATGTAAGTAGTGAACACACAGAACCCCCAAAGGACAAAAAGCAACACTTGCTTTGTTACTCTGAGAAGCCAAGGAGGACCGGGCAGCGTCGGAACCTACCTGTCATGGTGAATCCGCCCACTAGCAGGCCAATGTCCCGGCCGCCAACTATTATGGCCTCGCTGCGCTCCTCCGCCCGGCCGCTGTTTTTGGTTCTCCAGGCAGCCCATATTCCAACCAGCAATATCAGAAGGTAGAACACGATGATAGCTATCAGTCCTTCCACATGGAATGTCATCTTTATCTGGGGGGTCTGGATTCTTTCACAGCTGGCTACTTCATTAAGACTTCTGAAGAAAATACAGTGATGCATTATAAAGCAGCCAAGCATGCACAGGCAGCCGCAAACAAACCTGCTGGCTCCTGAGAGATCCTGTGCCACTTAAAGAAAAAGGACATTGCAATTGTATATTAAAGTAGTAGTTGCCAACAAGTGCCCATCGTATCATTATATTTCTACTTCACAATTTAACATTCTTTTGAGTTGAAACAGAAAAAAATCAGAAATTCTGTTTAACAAATGTAATCATGATCATTTTGTATTTAATAAATTCTTTCAATTTAAATTTAATCTTGTATCTTAACTCAGTAAGTTGGCCAAGGAATCACCTACAAAGAGGATGTCTGCTTGCTTTTGGAACTGACTTACTATTTGATCTAGAATTATTCAGTAATGTAAGTGTATCATAAAAGGCCACTCTGCGAATTCTAACATATTCATTCACTCATTCTTCTATCCCTCCTTTCAAACAATTTCAGGGAGCAGTTCCAACAGTAACGTGACATGCAAATATCCGGGAGAAAAAAGCTTCAGGAAAATCTATTTCAAAAACACATCAATTCCAATTTTCAACAAGTGCCTGTAGCTCAAGTTACTGCAGCAAATAAAGATGTTATGCTGTGTAAAGGGTCCACCCTCTTGATCAACTCTTGTTCCCCATCTGCTGTCCTTTGTTCCTTTTATTCCCTGCTGCCAATGGTATATACAAGAAAACGGTTTAAAAATACAGAATTGCCTAAAAACATAACAGAGAGTCAAAGGGATTAAAAACAAGACACTTAGGTGACATGTCAAATTCTCATGCCTTCACTTTTTGGAATTCTTGTTCTCTGTTATTTTTTCCCTTTGTGACCACGGCTATTTCATGCACCTCAGTTGACACAAGTTTCTGGGGGAAACTCAGATATTTGTTCACGCAGGTGGGTAATGAGACCTTGGGCAAAAGAACCAGCCTCCCTTGGATTCAGGGGGAAGCAAAAGAAGCGCAGGCAGGCTGGAAGGGTTCTGCCTTTGTGAGCAACTGAGCCGGAAAGTTCTTTCTCTGGCCACAGCCAAGTGCTCCCTGGCCCCGCGCTGTCCCTCCAGGTCCCCTCTACCCATTTCCTGCGCCAGGACTTGGTCCCTCTTGAGCCCAGACTTTCCAGCCCCTAGCATCCCAAGAGCCATGAGTGCCTGACAGTGCCCCCGCCCGCGCATCCCCACGGAGAGGGAAAAGAGCCGTGTCCCTCGGCTCTACAAACGCCCAGCTCGGCGCCCGCCGCGTCCCCGAGGGAGCGGGCCCCGACGCGCCGGGGATGCCCGCTCTGCTCCTACCTGGAGAGGTGGCCGCGCAGCGAAGCGCTCCGCCGGGTCGGGCTCCTCCCGGGACCGCCGTCCCCGGGAACTGCGGTGATGGGGGGGGCTGCAAGGGTGCAGCGTCGAGAGTGAGTGTGTGTGTGTGTGTGTGTGTGTGCGCGCGCGCGCGCGCAAGGGTGAGGTGGGACGGGGCAGGGGCAGGGGCAGGGCCAGGGGACCGGGGTCGGTTTCTGGACTGCTCCTCGCCCAGTGTCTTCAAGAACCTGGGCGCGCGCGGAGTTGACAGGTGTGGGCGCCGGCGGAGGGCGCGGGGCGCTGGACGAGGCGGTGATCGATCCCAGTATTGGCAAAAGTCCCCTTTATAAGGACGGCCGGTGGGGGCGATCGTCAGAGCTCGGGAGACGGACGTCAGAGGAAAGTGGTGCTGGGGCGGGTGCTGGAGACAGTGCCCTCTCGAGCAGGGAGGTGTGGGGGTGCGAAGGGACCGCGGGCCTGAGGAACTGGGGCTGAGCCTGGGCTCTGGGCCAGCGCCACGGTGACATCTCCGTCCCTGACGGATGCGGGGCAAGTCTCTGCCACTCCCGCTTCCCTCCTCCAGGAAAGACGGCGAGACTCCCTAGGGTCATTTCCAATTCTGACTTCCCACGACTCTGGTTGGAAGCAGAGAATGGGGAGACTGGGAGGGTCTCAGAGAATTATGTTTTCAAATGGAGCAGCTGGAAGTCCAATGAGAGGAGGAATCCAGGGTTCTTGTCTTCCTAGACTTTGCCTGGAATGTTTCTCGAGGTTTCTCTCACTGAGACCAGAGGGACCCTCTCCCAATGCCTCCCGCAGGCCTGGGCTGGAGGCTGGGTCGGCTTCCCTGGGTGGGGTCTCCGAAGGAGACGTTTCAGGAAGCTTTCGAAAGTCATTTTTAAATTCATACCCCTTCCACTTAAAAATAAGATCAAAATGAAAGACTTTAGGAGTTGTTGAAAATAACAATGAAGTTATCACATCAGCAGATGAGATAGCTTTCCTTGTAGAGCCTACTAGGTTGCTGGCCCACCAAAATATCCTATTCCACCCTTACAAAAAATTGCTATGTAAGTTTGAAATATCTATCTACACCTAGATACCTATATTTAATATCTACATTATTTATATATCCATGGATATAGTTATATATATCTATAGCTATGTTTCCACAGAGCTATATTAATATATGTACATCTTAGGTAGATATAGATATCTGTGTGTATTTACATACATATGTCTGAGTTCATGTGCATTTATGGAAAAAGATGGACAGAGAAAGTATAGAAGAGTAACAAACACAAAGCCACAAGCCCTCTGGCCACTTTCTCACTTCTTTCCCTATTCCACCATGCCAGTGTATTAAACAGTGAAATATGAAAATTTAATAACTGATAAAATAAGTAAGAGTATTTCTTTACTGTCCACCTCTCTCTAGGCAAAATATCAGAACATCCCCCATTTTCTCACACTGGATTTGGAAATGAACTTTCAAATTTCTGTCACTACTCCCTTTCTTTATTCTCTGTGTGAACAATCATGGTATCCAACTACTTTATTTGAGATAAGAAAGCCCATGGAGTTCAAACAGACTTTAGGACAGGGAGAAGGGCCCGCATGGGGCAGTTCCCTCATCTGGTTTATATGATTAGCTCATTGCTTTTCTGGAAAAGGCTTAGATAACCTTTGAATATAGCTCCATTTTACATGGAAAGGTTATGAATTTAAGCAATTTTAGGGAACTTAGGGAAAACAGAAATAAAATTTCATATAATTCAAGTGTTTTTAAACAGAGATTCATTCATTCATTCATTCATTTTGTTTTGGACAGTTTATAACTCAGTTTCTGATTCTATGCTTTGGGCACAGGTTAATTTATGTCTTTCCTGCCAGAATATGTTTAAGGTGATGATGACAAAAAGCTTACGGTTGTAGGAGGGCAGGAATGGGCAATGACAGTGTATGAAACAGTGCACAGGGCTAAGGTCAGGAATCTGGACTTATATCCAAAGAAGGACGAAATAGGTGTCTGTCCTCAGAAACATATCACCAGGGCTTTTAGGTCTAAGAATCAGGAATGTAGCCAGGACACGAGGCTCTCTGTGGGGCCTGCCTAATCCACTTTAAGAAGCCAGACTTGCCAGACTCTACATTCAGTGCCAGATCGGGGAAGGTACAATGACCTTGGAGGTGGCCAAAAATATTCTGATCTGGCGGAGCAGCTGTCCTTCATGACGAAAAGCACCGGTTGAAAATAACAATTGTTGATGTATTGAGTCTACTTTTCTGGAGACATTTCCTAATTTTCTGAGTCCTTTGAGCTCCTGGGTCTGATCTAAGGATGACGCTGCTTGTGAATTTCTGCTCCTTCGGGTACCCTCCCAGACAACCATTCATCTTTTGTCTTCAGCATGCGCCTTCCTCTACTCTCCCGAGAATATATGATCATGCTTGGAGCTGGAGAAATACATCTCAGTGGGAAATCAATTGCAGCTTTCGGGGATAAAAAGCAGGTTTTGCCTTTTCAAATCATTTATTTATTTAATAGACATTTCCTAAGTTCCTTTTATGTTCCAAGCACTGTCCTAAGTACTGAGAAACATGGAGAAAATTATAGAGCCCCTGCCCTTAAGCAATCCATCATTAGTGAAAGGAAGGAAGGAACAAACTGGCGAAAGCTCTGCTTCAGTGTATTGTTGTAAACGCTGGGAAAGATGCATCATATCTACACACACAGATTAAAGGGAAAACACAGACAGAAGGCCCTAATCAGACTAGGATATTCTTTGAGGACAGGGAGAATTATTCATTCAACAAACACATGGTGAGCACCCACTATGGGCCGGGAATTGTGACTGAGCAAAAAGTGCCCCATCTTTAATAAGCTTACGGTCTACAGTCTTGTTATTCGAAGTATAATGCATGGAACAATAGTGTCAGCATCATCTTTTTTTTTTTAACAACGTTGGTAATTTGAGAAGGACATCACTTGGCATACATATATTGAACATGACTCAGATAAGAATGAAAATGCATAATGAGATTTTTTGGGATTCCTTTTCCTTAAGTCATTTTCTTTCATAATGTCCCAGTTTCCTCATGCAATTTTTACTTGAACTTTTCATAGTGTTTTATTGATTACATTCAGCTTCAATTGCAGTTGTGGTCTGTCATTTCTAAACCAGAGTGATCTCAGAATCATAGATTGCTTCAAAATGGAAGATCCTTGAGCCCCACAGCAAGAATTCTCACTCAGTAAATCTTGGGAAAGAGTTCAGAAGTTTTTTTTTTAATAGAATTATTGTTTTTAAAAGAAGTTTTAGATTCACAGCAAAATTGAGCAAACATAGTTCGTATGTACTCCCTGCCTCCACACATGTGTAGACTTCACTATTATCAACATCCCCCAGCAGAGGGTACCTTTGTTACAATGAACACACCATCACCCGGAGTTCATAGCTGACATTAGGGTTCACTCCTGGTATGCTTTCTATGGGTTTAGACAAGTGTATAACGACGTGTATCCACCATTATAATATCACACAGAGCATTTTCGCTGTCCTAAAAATTGTCTATGTTCCACCGACTCATCTCTTCTTCCCCATTAACCCATGGCAACCATTGATCTTTTTACTGTCTCCATAACTTTGCCTTTTCCAGAATGTCATATTGTTGGAATTGCACAGTAACCTTTTCAGATTTCAGTTAGTAATATGCATTTAAGTTACCTCCATGTCTTTTCATGGCTTGGTAGCTCATTTCATTTCATTTAAGTGCTGAATAATGTTCCCTTGTTTGGTTGTACCAATTTATTTATCCTCTCACCTACTAAAAAACATCTTGGTTGCTTCCAAGTTTAGGCAATTATGAATAAAGTTGCTGTAAACATCTGTGTGCAGGCTTGTGTGTGGACATAAGCTTTCAACTCCTTCGGGGAGCTACCAAGGAGTGTGGTTGATGGATTGCATGGTATAGGTATGCTTAGTTTTGTAAGAAACTGTCAAACTATCTTCCAAAGTGGCTGAACCATTTTGCATTCATACCAGCTCCACATCCTCACCAGCATTTGGTGTTGTCAGTGTCCTGAAGTTTGGCCCTTCTAATAGATGTGTAATGGAATTGAGTTCTTATTTTAATTTGCATCTCCCTGATGGCATATGATGTGGGGTATCTTTTCATATGCTTATTTGCTATCTGCATATCTTTTTTGGTGAGATGTCTTTTAATGTATTTGGTCCAGTTTTTAATCAGGTCTTTTGTTTTCTTATTGTTGAGTTGTAATAGTTCTTTGTATCGTTTGGGTAAAACTCCTTCATTAGATGTGTACTGTGCAAATATTTTCCTCCAGTTCACGGCTTGTCTTTTCATTCTCTTGACAATATTTTTTGTAGATTAGAAATTTTTAATTAATGAAGTCCAGCTGATCATTATTTCTTTCATGGATTGTGCCTTTAGTGTTGTATCTAAAAAGTCATCTCCTTTCCCAAGATTATCTATGTATTCCTCTATGTTATCATCTAGGAGTTTTGCAGTTTTGTGTTTCACATTTAGGTCTGTGATCAATTTTGAGTTAATTTTTGTGAAAGGTGTAAGGTCTGTGTCTAGATTCATTTTTTTTTTTTTTGCATGTAGATGTCCAGTTGTTCCAGCACCATTTGTTGAAAAAACTATCTTTGCTCAATTATATTGCCCTTACTGTGCTGTCAAAGGTCAGTTGGCTTTGTTTATGTGTGCCTATTTCTGGGCTCTCTATCCTTTGCTTTGAGCTATTTGTTCTTTCACCAGTACTACACTGTCTTCATTGCTGTAGCTTTACAGTAAGTCTTGGAGTCGAGTAGGGTCAGTCCTCCAACTTTACTCCTCTCTTTCAATATTGTGTTGGCTATTCTGGGTCTTTTGCCTCTCCATATAAACTTTAGAATCAGTTTGTCAATATCCACAACATAACTTTCTGGGATTTTAATTGGAATTTTGCTGAATCTATATATCAAATTGGGAAAAACTGACATCTTGACGATATTGAGTCTTCCTATCCTATTCATGACGTGAAATATCCACTTATTTAGTTCTTCGATTTTTTTGTCAGGGTTATGTAGTTTTCCTCATATAAGTCTTGCGTATATTTTGTTAGATTTATACCCATTTCATTTTTTGTGCTAATGTAAAGGATATTATGTTTTTAATTTGTTTCCACTTATTCATTGCAGGTATATAGGAAAGAGGAATCTTCCCTTTTTTTCCCTAGACTTTCCCTGATGATTCTGATGGTCAGCCAAGTTTGGGGGATCCTGCTGCATTTCTGAGTGGAGAGAGCTTTGAAGTCAAAACAGACAACTTTAGCTCATATTTGCTAGTTATAGGATCTTCAGAAAATTGTTTTCTGCTTTGAATTTTAATTTTCTTTAAAGTGGAAATAAAAAATATGCAAAGTTACTGTTGATCTCATAGGGGTGCGAGGATTACTTGAGATGGGATATTTTAAAACACCAAGTGCAACACATACTTTCCCATTGGCGCTCAGTATGTGTTGGTAAGCATTTGCTGCTGCATCAGCTTCTGTTATTGTTGCTTTGATTCATTATTGAAACCTGTTGATGTCCCAGCCTCTGGTGGCAGTTAATTATATAACTACTGTGGTAAATAAATGTCTCTGCCTATTTCCTTACTTAATGGTAGAGAAATGTTTTACTAATGAGCTCAGGGGTACTTCAGGAGTTCATAAATTCTGTGAACCACATCATAGACTAAGGTCTAAATTCCACTTCTTGACCAATTTTTTACTAACTCAATTTGTGCCTTTGTAGGTGGGGCTGGGGGGAGTGGCAACAATCCACTTTCATAGAGACACATGTGGAAGAGACATCCAGCTTCTTCTTCCTCTGCCTGACACTCTGTTCTCACCAACAGTTCCCAGCAACTTTTCAGCAACACCCTCTTCACGTTGGCCACCTTATATGAGGCTAATTCCTTTTCATTCTTTTAGATTCAACTCAGACATGGATCCAAAAGAACCTCTGTGATTCCCTGTTTATGCCCAGACTGGATAATGTGTCCCGCTTCCAGGCTGTTCTCCCACAGCACTTAGTTCTACATCGCAATTGTTTGCATAGCATACATCTATTTCTCCACTAGCCCATGAACTCTTCTTAGGAGAAGATCATATTCCATTCATCTTTATATACTCAGCACTTAGCACTATACCTAGAATCTACTAGCAAAAATTTAGTTGAACTGAAAAGCCTTATCATTTTACAGAAGGAAAAATTGAGACACAAAATGAATAAAGACCTGAGCACATTAGAATAGACCTCCGTGTGCTGACAATAACAATGACTAGAATTAATCACTTGGATACAAATAAATTAGAATCAAAAGCAATTGTCCAACAAATGCCAAGTTTTTTCTTTTCTCCTTGTGATAAATGGTGTATGATCACTAAATGTTCATACTTTTAAAACAAGAAGTAACATAGGAATTATCCAATTGTATAAATTCATCATAGTTAAAAAAATTTTAACAGTGATGAATAATGTACTTTAGGGTCAATGATTTCCCTCTGTTGTGGTGCCAAAGTCATTCTGTGCAGCCACTGCTATAGTTCTTGGTAGTAGCAGTTCTCCTATTTGTTATTTTTCTAATATTTTATTATGAAACTATTTAAATGAATATCACAGTTGAAATACATATCAAAGTTAACACCTGTGTAACCACCCCCTAGATTCTATCATTAACATTTCTTTGTCTTATATCAGTCTGTACATCTCTCTATCTGTTCATCAATTAACCTCACTTACTTGATGCATTCAAAGTAAATGGTATAAGTACAGTTCCTCCTTGAGCAAGTATGTCATTAACTAGAGTTTGAGAATTTTTTACAGGATTTTTTTTCTATTGAAGTAAAATTTACATGTAACGAAATGTATGAATCTTAAGAGTATATTAGCTTGTGATAAACACAAATAACAGTGTAACTCAAGCCCTGATCAAGATATAAAACATTACTTTTGTCCCCGGAAAGTCCGTTATACTCCTTCTGAGTCAATCTCTGCCATTGTCCCTAAGAGGCAAGCAATGTTCTAATTTTTCTTATATTTTGCCTATTCTAGAACCTCATATAAATGGAATCATACAGTATATACTTGCACTCAGCATATTGTTTTTGAGATTCATCTATGTTTCTGAGTGGATAAATAATTCGTTCCTCTTTTGGATGTCATTTTCCATTGCGTGAATATACCGCAGTTGGTTATCTATGCTCCTATTGATAGGCACCAGGGGTGTGTCCA